>NC_138981.1:30500939-30607545 GCF_964341445.2 Mesoplodon mirus
CTGTATGTACTCCTTTATGACATGGAGGTAATGAAAACAAGTTGGAATTAAATTCTGAAATGTACAATTTAGAAGTAAAAACTAATAGTTCTATGCCTTTCCCATTTAAGGGAAGAGTTTGAGCTGTTAAAATGCATGAAATATCATAAGATGAATCTTAAAATGATACGTAAGATCTTAACTTTCTGAAACTAAACCTATGTTTTTTTTCACAGTCTAAACTCCATTCTATAAAACACCATCCAAGATTTATATCAGGTCTTATCGATGGTTCTAAATGAATTTTCTGAAAAAGTTCCTGTTTTTTCTGATTTTTTTTTCATCATCAAATTGTGTACTTCCATCTAAGACAGGTATTGAGAAATTTCATCTCTCTGGAAAGTTTTGAAAGTGGAAGAGTAGAATTCTCTCAAAACGCCAGGAATGATGCAGCCCTTGGTAACTGAGTAGAAATATGTGATACATTTAAGTTTAAATTGTCTTTTTAAAGACTATATCCATTCTATCATTGTTTTGACATCATGATAATATTGAATAAACACATTCTTATTCAAATTTAGTAAAACATTACAGCGAACTTCTCTAGAGGTCTCCGTGAGTAATGTCGGTTGTCTATTCTCCATGCACACAATTAATTGGAATTCCTTCACTAAGCAGCTCTACTGCTTGCAGTAAAATCAAGCAATCCTCCCCTGCCAACCCCGATCTCATATTTTACCTTATGCTCATTTCTACTTCTGTTTATAATCTCAATTTCAGGTCCATATCTTAAACTTAGACCTTCTAAAACAGGGCATTTACTCTGAATTCCATTTCTTTCCTTGGTTGTGGCCATATTTTATTTGAGAACTCAGAATGTAAGAGATACAGAAACAGAAAAAGTCAGGGGAGAATTAACATCCTTTCATCCTAACATAACATAAAGGTGAAAAGCAATGATATAGAATTCTCATTCAATTGATATCCATGGTCACCTCCTAAAAACTTGCATACAAAAGGCATTTATTTTAATTTGGGTCTCCCCATAGGTAGACCCTATAGCAAGAAACTGAACTCAAGTAATTTTGGGATGTGGTCCCAGGACACACCAGTGGGGTGTGGAAAAGTGAAATTAGGAAAACTGCCAATAAAGGGTGTATTATCAAGCAAGTCAACACTGTGGGCACCTGAAGCTTAATATTACCTGGGAGCTCTGGGAGAAGATGCAGGAAGTAAACCTTGGATTTATCATATCTGAAGGGCAAGGAGGATCGGGGGTTTATCCACCAACTGCTGCCTTAAAGGGCCTTACGTCCCCTATTTTTCTGCCCTGCTCCAAGAACAAGCAAAGAAAGCCCCAAGTAAAAACAAACAAGTTCTGGTAATTGGAAATCAGGCAGCATATTTAGGAATGATACGTACTGATGGAATATGTTTGGGTTGGGGGGAGCTATCACAAAATACATTTTTTGTTTAAATGATGTCTACAACCTGCCTATATTTGGAAAGCATCGATATAATGTTGTAATCACTACTCAGTTCCATTAATTGGTCAAAATATCAGGTCCAAAAAATGTTATGGATATTAGTTGGTTACCTTTTTTTCAATCCATCCATCCATCCATTCCTCCAACCATCCATCCATCTATCTCCCTCCCTTCTTTCCTTTTTTTTTCCTTTGGGGAATTTTCTACCTACCTCCCTACCTTCATTGTGCTGCAGCTGCATGTGACCTAATTCAGGCCAACGAGTTTCAAGGAGATTGTTCTAGGATGCTTTGGGAAAGAATGACCCTGAAGAGAAGATTTTTTTTTGAAAGTTGGGCCCTGTAACTGTTACAGTCAACTTTTACCACCATAAGGGTAGCCAGATGAAGCTGATAGGTTGACACAGAAAGGCAGAACCCATAAAATGGTAAAAAAAAAAAAAAAAAAAAAAAAGGAACCAGAACCCTGATGATATTTATTATTTAAACCACTTAGACACAGGTTTTTCTGTCACTTGCAGCATTAATAAGAGTACTAACCGGGCCTCCCTGGTGGCGCAGTGGTTGAGAGTCCGCCTGCCGATGCAGGGGATACGGGTTCGTGCCCCGGTCTGGGAGGATCCCATATGCCGCGGAGCGGCTGGGTCCGTGAGCCATGGCCGCTGGGCCTGCGCGTCCGGAGCCTGTGCGCCCGCAACGGGAGAGGCCACAACAGTGAGAGGCCCGCATACCGCAAAAAGAAAAAAAAAAAAAAAAAAAGAGTACTAACCAATGTATCCATTGAATCAGTTATCTATGAGTGTATTAGGACTAATTCTCCATCAAGTGTCACAGAAGGTGAAAATTCATGCTACTTTAATTTTATCATCTTACTCGTATCACAAAATATCTTGGTTAATGTTAGCAAATAATACTTCTCTGTCACTTTCCTAATACCTATAAGCCATATTTTGTATTCCCATAATATAAAATAATGTGATCCAGTAATAGTTCAATCATTATGTTCTGAAAGAGATTTTTAAATTTGCAGTTTTGGATTAGAGTTTTACAACAGCCCAAGTGTTTACTATTTTGAGAGGATGGTGGTGAAAGAAAAGGTTAACCTAATAGTATCTGCTGTGCCCACATTGGCAAATGGAAGGAAATCACACATATGGTGGCATTTGCCTGAGAGTTTAGTGCCAGGGGTGTCCTCTCAAAGGCACATAAATTAGGATGGGATTTCTATTTTTTCCTAAAGATATGGATGCACATGTGTTGGAAAAATTTATTTTTCTACTCACACAATAAAAGTCACCACCACCACCACCATATCAATAATCATCAATACATTTAATAGTGAATATTTATTGATCCTTTAGTATGTGCCAGGTTAGCAAGAAATTCAGCTTTGTTCTAGACTGCCACTGGGTAGCCCTAGGTTATTCTTCTTCTAACAAAGCGAAATACTTCTAATAGTATTGAATATCTAACACACATTAAACTATCAATAAATGTTATCTATCATTCCTAACACTGCCAAAACTCTTCAATTTTCTTAGGCAGTGAGAAAGACTCCAAAACAGCATTAAATTAAGTTTCTTTCTGGACAGTCTAGTGCAGACTGGTATGGAAATTGTATAAATGTATGGATGTATAAAGAAATAAAGGAATGATACAAACGGAATGCCTTACACACATGAGACAAAGTGATGAAAGAAGCAAGAGAAATACTGCTAGGAGTTTGAGGGTAACAGGAAGACAAGATAGATCCTGTTGGGCTTCATGAGGGTATAAAGAAGTGGTCAGACTTGGAGATTTGTGATGTAAGAGAGAAAGAAAGAAGGCAGACTTTTTAGGTGGACCAGGCAGAGTAGGACAGGCAAAGGACAGAGGACAAAAGGGAGGAACATTGGCCAGTCTCACCGGGATGGCAGACTGAGTGAGAAAGACCAATGGGAGAAAATATCGGAAGATAGCCAGAGGTGGATTACAGAGGGGCTGGACTACAAGAGAAATTTACCAAGGAACTTTTGCCCTTGCTGAACCCTCAGCATCCGCCCCCCCCCCATAGGTAGGAGGCTTGTTTGCCTAGGATTTTGTGACTAGTAGAGGCTTTTGTCAGAATCAACCAAACATTGCAGAACAGTGTGTTTCTGGTTTCACAACACAGCTATCATTCATATTACTGGCACATCTGAAGGGCTTGAAGGGAAGACAGAATAAGGTGGAAGTTTATCATCTGTTACTATTTTACAGCTTTGTCACTCTGGAAAAATTTTATTTATCTCTTTAGGAATGATACTAAAAAATAACAATGGCTAACATTTATTGGTATCTCCCTCTGTCCTGGGCACAGCTCTAAGCTTGTGTGTGTCATATCTCTCATTTAGTCCATTTTTGTAATGTCATTTTTGTCCCTATATTCAAATGAGGAAACCAAGACACACACAGACCATACAGCTAGTAAGGAATGTGTGGTAGGCTGTTACTGGGCAGCCCTAGTGAATCATGCCTCCCAGAATTCAGGTTTATGCATAGATCACTCTCATTTTCACTGAGCTTAGCCATATGTCTTAGCTTTGGCCAATGGGATACTAACAAGTGTGGTGCAAATAGAAGCTTGAAAAGTGCTTGAACATTAGTGTTCTTTTGGACCTCTTCTTCATGGAACTCAAACACCAAGCTGTGAGGAAGCCCAACGAGCCACACGGAGAAGACCAAATAGAAACAAATGGAGGCTCCTGGCCAATAGCCCCAGCTGAGTTCCCAGCGGGCAGCCAGTACCAACTGCCACTCATGTGAGTGAGGCCATTTTGGATTTTCCAGCTTTCCCAGTGCCTTGGTTGACACCACTTGAAGCAGAAGAATGCTGTGGTCAACTCTCAGAATCATGAGATTTAATAAAATTTTGTTGTTTTAAACCACTTTTAGGGTAGTTTGTTGTATAGCCTATGTAACTAGAACAGAGTGAAACCAAAATTTGAATCAAGCAAGCTAGTAACGTGTAGAACTATGCAGAAATAAGTCAAATATTCAAAGCCCAGCAGAATTCTATTTTTAAAAATGCCTTAAAAAATTCCTTGAAATAAGCATTCTGCATTGCCTATGCCAGACTATGTGACGACTATTGGTCTCACTTATCTCATCCCATCTCTCTTCCCTCTTCCTGCTCTTACGTAAATATACACGAAATCCTTTCTGGTGACATTATCTTTGCTCTCAGGAACAAAGAGTGACCTTATTACATTTCCAGATATCATCACTACTCTTTTCACATTTTAATTAGCACCAAATTGTAGGAAAGTCATTATGTAAATTGTTAGTGGTGGTAGTGGCCTCTCTGTCTCCTCCAGGATTAATGTAATGACTCTGGGTCCCAGTGAAGGATAAGTCAATGACAAGGTCAGCATCCAGGTCAGAGGTAGAATTAGAGAAAGGAAATATAAACTTCTTGTGCATCCACGGAGAGGCTGCCCTTAACCCTGCATAGTTTGGGTAAAAGTATCCAGAACAAGGGAACTCAACGGAGTTTTTTTCCTTTTTTTTTAAACAAACCAAATCATAGTATCTTATTATGTATTTCTCTAATTGTTATCCAAAACAACCATTCCTTCTTCCTCTGGACTGGGTCAGGCCTTGCCCTGTGTTATACATTCTCACACTGTCACCACAGTTTGAACTAAGCAGTTATTACTTAGACGGTGGGGTTATGCAGAAAGCAATCTTATTCTTTCCAACTCTGCCTTCAAAGAAGTTCTGTTAAATCATTCTTCCTAGCTTCCATCTGAAATCTCAGTCTGCAGTGAGGGGAATGGGGAGGGGGATGGGAAAGCACAGGGTTCACAATGTAAGTCTCACAGAGGTGGTCCAGTACTTATTATCTTGGGGCTTATTCTTGCTGCACCATTAAGATTTGGTTGTCGTGGGGGCAGACAGTATGACATTCACATTATAGGTCCCTGTACCATGAGGAGCCACATCTGAATATGATGCAGATATCATATAACCCAGAGGCAAGGGACTTTGAGCTGGATTTAGTAAGTGAAGGGGACTATGGGTGGTCTGTCCTGGGGAGGCAGGGAGTGTGTACTAATGATAGGAAAGAAAGGGCATGGATATTTGGGTGATCGTTGTGGAGATTCTGAAATGTAGCAATGTACTGAGGATGGCACAGCTATTTTGGTACCCTGGGTTCCTTGAATAATTTTTAGAGCAGAGACTATGTAGCCAGGCTGGCTTTTAATTGTGAAAGAGGAACAAATGTCTATATTGCTTGAGCCATTGAATTTTGGAGTCTCTTTATTATAGTAGTTCAGCCTACAACCTAACAGATCTAAAAAGACAATAACAACTGCATTTATAATTATATAATTCGTCTTAATGTTTGTCTCCTCTCACCAAATGTAAGATCCGTTAACACAAGTGTCTATCTTATTCATAACTCATCCTTCTCTGCTAGCATGATACTTACCATATTGCACACTTAATAAATATTGAATGTATTAATAAACGATTGTTGCTACCCCCCTAGGATGTGGCATAAAGTATCCTTGAAAATCTTTGTGACCCTCAAGACTACCAGCTTTTGAGAGTGTTGACCCTGAACCAAGATTATATGAGAGTCAGAATTAGTTGATTAGAAGCCTGAATACATAGGAATCTATCCTAATTGAATATCTTTCTTTTGAGATGAGTAAGAAACCTGACAGATTAAAGGCAATGGTCAGCATATTGCATTGATGACCTTCCTATATGCACATCTCTTTGCAAGATGACTTTTAAAGTTCTTACCATCAAGAAGTACAGCTTATTTTCCTAATCCTTGAATCTGGACTCTGGCCTTGTGTCTTGCTTGGTTAACAGACTGTGTTAGAAATGTCAGCAAGTCAGTTCCAAGCCCAGGCCTCAAGAGAACGTGTTCGCTTCTGTTTTCTCTATTAGAATCTTATTTTCTGCGTGAGAAAAAGTCCAGGCTAGCTTGCTGGAGGATGAGAGACTAAATGGAGCAGTGGTGAATCCTAGATAAGCGAGCCCCCAGCAACCCATCAGCTGATTGAAAATGCATGAGTGAGCCCTTGTGAGATCATCTGAGCTTTGGCTTTATCAGCCCAGTTGATCCACAGACTGTGTGCAATTATAAATGGTTATCATTTTAAGTCAGTTAGTTTTATGGGGTTTGTTACATAACACTTTCGTAGCATTGGATAACTGATATCTAGGGGAAGGCCAGAAACGGGAGTAAGGCTTGGTTAAGAGTTCTTAAATAATACCAGAGTCCCAAATCTTAAAAGAAATGCTAATTTTGAAAGTGGAACTGAAGGCAGGCCCAATGCTTTGCAAAGACACCTGTACAATAATTCATAGCAAACTAATGGAGGTAACCAGTGGAGAAGGGATTTTAAGAACATTATTAGAAGATTTAATAGTAGCTACGTACTCTTTATCAGCCATTGCCCGAGACGATGAAGGAGGGGAAAAATACCTTGACTTTTCTCCTCCCTCTGCTCTCCAGTCTCTTGCCAATGCCTCCAATTGGCTACATCTGCCCAGAAGCTGGTGAGCAAGGAATAAACTGGGGAAGAAGGTGGGCCAAGGTCAGACTCTTGCAATATACAACATAGGAGGAGAAGGACCTGGAATGGATCTGAGAGCACAAGGTATACAAGGAGGGCATATCTGGGTTATAAATCCCAAAAGGGCTATGCCTCAAAGGTATAAACAAGTTGAATGTGCTCATGTGTTCTGTCAAAGGTGAATATTTGTCCTCAGGGTTGGATGGATGTGCTTCACACTGACCAAGAGACAAATGATTTTAGAAAAAGCCTCACCACTCTCTCAGAATACACTGTCTGAATCTTCCAATGAATGGGACTTGTGGCCAATTCACGCACAGATTCTTGACAGCCATCTTTTATATCCTTACTATGTAAAGTGTAGGCCAAGGCCTAGAGCATTGGCATCACCTGCAAGCCTGAGGGGTATACAGAATCTCAAATCCTACACAAGATCCACTGAATGAGAAACCTCATTTTAAAAAAATCCCTAAGTGATTCATATATGTGTTAAAGTTTGAGAAATGCTGCTCTACATGATGGCACACAGACCCTCTCTTCCTTACCAGTGGTATTACAATTTTATGATACCCGTCCTGTAATAGTAACCATAATTGAAAACACAACAGAGCATTATAACATATATTGTGCCCTTAGTTCCTCACTGAACCCTGGGGATGAGCAAAGAAGCCTCACAAGGCATCCCCATTGTAAACATGAGGAAAGAGAGGTGAAACTTTTAAATAAGCAGCCCATAGTTAGAAGCTAGTGAGAGGTGAATCTGCTTTGGGATTAAATTATTAACTCCAAGTTTAGTGATCTTTGCAGTACTGAGTTGAGGTTGGAGGAGGGTGGGAAGACATAGCAGGGACAGTCATTAAACAAACCATTACAGAATTGGAGGTCATGTCCAGAAGTAACCACATAAGAACTCAGTGAGAAATTGGAAAGCAGTATCTTAACAAAACTGATTCTTGATTCAAAGCAGAAGTGATTAATCATGTTGTATTCTAGTTTCAGGATAAACCACTGAAGAGGTTAATGTCAACATCTTCCTTAATTTAGTACTTAAAAATAGTTTTTATCCACTCTCAAGCCCTATAAAATCTTAACCATCAAGTGTCTTTTCTATTAGTTTTCCTGTTTCCTGGGTTATCTTGTATTTGTCACCAATGCATGAGTATCTATATAGTACCTGAACACTAATTTTTCTCTCTCCCTTCACCAGTATCAATCAATTATTCTAGCAGAAAGAGGCAAATCACGGATATAAACAAAACAATAAGGCAGCTTCAAGGAGATAACCGTATTGGTCTAGGATTTCTAACAACCGCAAAAGCAACAAAAGCAATCTTCACGACGGTCATTTTACAGAATTTCATTCTTTTATAAATGTCTAAATGAGTCCAAGAATTATCGCCTTATTCAAAATTGTTGATGTCACCCACATCATGAACAGGCAGAATGTGTCAACTTCCCAAGAAATTATTTTTAGACTGCCTTTAAGGTATAATCATCAGTCACAGGTTGCCTATAGATCGCAACTATCAGGACAAATGGAATTTTCGTGAAATATCCTTGCAATGACTTTGGTTTCTGGCCCATTTCCTGGTCCATCTCTTTTCACTCACACTTGGCCAACTGTGCCAAAGATGGTGCATACTTTTCCCAGTGATAACTGAAAATGTTCACAAATTGTAACTGCAACATTCAGTTCAAATACTTTTACTTCTACAGCAAAACAGATTGATTTTCTCCAGCAACAAACAATGAAATGGTCTCTTTGATGTCTTGTAATTAGTTCTAATATTAGTAAATAAATTAAAAGGCAGCAAAACAAAATATGTCCATCAGGCCTTTATCAGTCCCTTCATAACCTATACAGTGGCCTTGCCCTGAACTATAAGGTGGATAAATGAGTGGAATGCTGATTTTGGCATCCAGCTTACTCTCAGATAATCTACCTCATCCTTCTCAGCTGACATGAGACAGAAATAACACCAAAGGGTGATAAACTCTTTCCTGCAGACCTGGGGTTCCATGGTTCGCTGGCCCCAGGCCTAATCTATCAATCCATTTTCTACACAATAAAAGGTAAGAAACCCATTACAGATCTGTTATAATCCCTGGCAGGTGGTCTACAACAAAAATGGAATACATCAACCAATCCAGCATACAGTGTCTCTTTTCTAGGGTTTGAAGCACTAGGGGTCAGCTGACATGTATAATGTAGTCAGGATTTAGTATTAAATTCTTTTAGGTATATAAAGAAACTCACACATCTTACAGTATAAGTATAAAGATACGAAAGAAAAGTTCATTTCTGGTATGACTGACCTTTTATAAAAATAGCACTGTTATTTTATTTTTGCATTACTTACTGGCTTTGCATGTGATGCAATAAATGAAACTGGGTTAGAATTTACCATCTTGTGCTCTTAAATACATCTTTAATTTTCATTTGTTATTCAACCTCAGTTTAAGGAGTTGGCATATGAAAACCTCCATTTAATGCCATTTCAAGATCATTAAATTATTAGAAAGAAAGGCGACCCCTCTAGTGTCAGGGTTGACACTATATAATCTAGTCATCTCAAAGCAAAGGCATTGTAGAAACAAGAGGAGCAACTTTTTATATTAGCAAAATCTCTTTTTATCATATCATTTCTTCTCCTTTCTAATATTCATTGTTATAGGGCAAACATCTTTGTGCTAATAAAGGACTTACTTCAAAAATGTCACACTGAAGGTCAGAGTTATGAAATTTTTTCCTTTGTTTTAAATCATCATTATACTTCTCATTTTAAATTCATTGTGAACAGGGGAGAAAGTTTGCCAAGAATAGTCACATCTGGTTTTCATCTGAAATTAGTTTACCTTTTTAATAAAGTCTGGTCCACGGAATATTTAAATGACAAATTTACATACTCCATGCACACTCTCTGTATGTGTAGAGTGGAAAAGTAAAGTTTTAATATGGAAATGAGTTGCTGCACAAGTATCAGTGCTTTACAATGCATGCTGGATTTTTCTTTGTTCTTATCTTTAAAAATAGCACTGCATTGAAATGAACACATTATCTAGAATTAGGTTGAAGTTTCCTGATAGAACGTTATCTGGCTCCAGTGAAACTTTCTACAAATGCTTTCTCATCACTCACTCCACCAAAATGGAGGAAACCAACATGCAGAATGAAGGTAGGGGAAGCGGGCGGGGAAGCAGTGTGAAGGCTCAGTTACACTTTGTCTGGATTTCTGAGTTAAAGTCAGGTGAGTAGATTACAAAGATGCTCAGGGTTAAAAAAAGTCATCTTAAATTATGCTCATACTTAAAGCGTGAAAGTGTTGGTGCTTGAAAACAATGGTGGACTACTTGGACTTACTTCATGGCCGATGTGAGGAGGAAAAAACCCATCATTTTTCAGTACTTTTAATCTGAACTGCTAGCCAGTCCTAGATAATGAGAATAATGAGATCAGTGGAAGGGAGACCACAGCCTATAAACTCTCTGTGCCTTCCATTAGGGTTCTTTCTTAGTTTTGGTGCTTCTATCTCTCCTCTGGTCCAGCTTTTGGATTCATAATGGTGGCACATATTTTAGCTTTATCCCTAAGAGCCATATTTATAACTGCTTGAATAAGATGGTGAATATTATTCAGCCTTAAAAAAGAAGGAAATCCCCCCCACATACAAGAACGTGCATCTTCCTAGAGGACATAATGTTTAGCAAAAACAAACAAACAAACAAAAAAACCCAAAAACAAAAATACCCCAACAACAATAAACAGTCACAGAGGACAAATACTGCATGATTCCTCTTAAATGAGGTATCTAAAATAGTCAAACTCATAGAAACAGAGAGTAGAATGATGGTTACCAGGGGCAAGGGAGGGAGGGAAGGAAATGGAAATTGTTTAATGGATGTAGTTTCAGTTATGCAAGATGAAAAGCTTCTGGAGATCTGTTATAAAATATAGTGCATAGAGTTAACAATACTGTATTGTACTCTTAAAAATGTGTCAAGACGTTAGACCTCATGTTAAGTCCTCTTACCACACTTGAAAAAAAGGTGACTCAGCAAGAGTTTCGTGCTCGGTCTTTGTGTTTTTCTTTTCTGACAATACACCTAATTTTTAAATTAAAGTTTACATTTTTTGACCAATTACAATGCACCAGATACTGTGTTATGCATTTCCCATGCACTATCTCATTGAATTTTCACCACAACCTGGAAAGTATGTTATACGATTACCTGAATTTTGCAGATGTTATAACTGAAGGGTAGAATCTATAATCCATAAACCTCACTATTAATCACCATGATAAACTGCCTCCTCACAACTCCCGTTTACTTTTTGTTTGTAAAATGTCTGATCCATATTCTTGGCATTGTCTGAAACTTCAATCATTTGGAAAGTTAAAAATCACATAATATTATAAACTTATTGTGATTAATTTGGTAGTAATGGCAAACAGGTTTCTTGGACAGGCCAAACATCTCAACTTACAGAAGTGTCAAGAGAACATTAGCAGTGATGATAATAATACTTATTAAGTACTGGGCCAGGCCCACCTTTAAGAGCTTGATGTTTGTTCTCATAACTGGGGTAAACCTTATATATTTTTTCAGTCTTCCAAAGTGGGAGCTCACGCATGAGAGTGAAAGAGGGAGCTATTGAAAATTATAATGGGACAACAGGCAAAATCATGACTCATGACACAAAACCTAGTAAGGACCCCTATCTTAGTGTGAAATTATAGGAAGCAAAGTCAAAGATGCTTATGTTATAAACTTTTAATTATGACTCTGCCACTCAACTCTCAGCTTCAAACTATTTAGCAACTACAAATTAGAGATATGAGTAGTTAAAATGCCAAGCCCTATGTAATTCTGAATGTCCGTTAAATAAGGCAAGGGAGGGAACTGATTATGATATCCTTAGGAGAGCATGTGCCATACGGTGGTCACTCATTAGATGTCTGTTGAATGAATGATTTAAATGAATGAATAAATGTTACAATGTAATTATTAACTATATAAAAGAAACTTCCAAGATGATGCACTTTCAAGAATTATCAGGCTATGTATCTTAATAGCAAATAGGTAAATACCAGTTTTTTGTATTTCTTGCAAAGATTCTTTTCTGTAGTTAACAAAAGTAGTTCATACATTAAGGGCAGGATTGAATGGTTACTACTAGAACAATCTATTAATCATGGTCTTTGCTAGGAAAATAATCCATCGGAGCAAATGTCCATTTTTGAGCAAGGAATGGAAATACCGAGCTTTAGCTTGATTTAACTTTCTCTTTTTTAGTCTCCAGATTTACAGCAATGGCAAATAACAGCTGGCATTACATGACAAACATACCTGGAAAAAGACCAAACATTTATTTACCTGACACAAATAAAAAGAACAAATCTAAAATGTTTACTGCTTGGATGGATACTAAGAAGTAACATGATTAGGGGTTAATACAAAATGAACCAGATTTCTGGAAATTTAGATACAGTCATTTGTATATTGTAGATCGTCTGGCCTATGAGTTTCACCATATGTATTTTTACTTTCATAATATTTATTTTGTGATTTGGTTTGAAAACAATCCTTGTACTATTATCAATATTACAAAAGTTATTCCTATATTAAAGTTTGCTACATATATTAATTTTTAAACCTTATTTATGTCTAGGTAAAGTGGATATTTTTTTGTTAAGGTGCACTTAACTGAAATTTGCCTTCCAGCAAAATTTATTTGTGTTCGTAAAATATTTTAAGTCTTTGTATGCACTATTTAATAATGCCTAGGCCTTAACAAATTAAAATAGTAATTTACTATTTACAAATAAATGGCAAAATGAGGCAAAATTTTAAATGTATTCAATAAAACAAAATTTATTTATTGTGACTAATAAATATATATTAGGAATGTATAATATATACTACCTGTTAAGTTATTTAACATCAAAAATAGTAGACATATAACTAATTCTGAAACATAAACATGTGTTCCTGTATTCCACAATTACAAATGATCCCCAGTAAAGAAGGTTCTGGAAAATAAGTTGACAACATAGCATCCAGTTTTCCAAAAAGGGTAAAAAGCAAAGCAAAAACACTCATATGGCTTCTTTAAATGAAAAGAAATCTCAATTTTTTCCTTCAAATGAGCAATGGAATGACATGGGAAACCATGTTTTTTCTTTCTTTCTACCATATTATCCACAGAAAAACCACTTGAGCTTCACTGAAAAGTTAAAAAAAACATTCAATTTGGAATAACCTTTACATTTAAATAATGTGTTCTCAAATAAGTCACATAACCTTTCTAGGCTCAGTGTTCTAATCTAGAAGATGTGAAAGTAACTGGGTTTCGTTAGGCTCCTTTCTGAATAATCCTATGAGTCTACAAAATAAATGTTCCATCTTTCCACCTTTTCAACCAAGTTAGGAAGCTTATAAGATGATTCAAAAATTAAGGCTGATAAAACATATTTTGGTTCTAAATAATGGGTAGTTGAAAAAATACCTACACATATCACACCAAAAGAACAATGAAGAAAGGGGACACAAAGTGACAAGGACAGGAGAAGATGAAAGAAGGATTAAAAGGTAGAGTCAAAGAAAGAGAGAGTAGGAGAGAATGTGTTGCATACACTACCCAGGCAGAAAAAAAACCTGACATATATGAATTTAGGAAAGTAGATTCATGGTAGACAATAGAAAGATATCAATTCATAGGCAAAGACATACAAAACAGAGAAAAAAGGAAGAGGGTAATAGTGATGGGGAGAGGTTGGAAGGGAGGGAGAACTCCTTACACACACGCATACACACACACAAAGTTCAGAGAACATACAAAGAAATATGATGAGTGATAAATATTGAAGTCAACACAGAATCAGACATGTGTATGAAGATCATGTGTGAGACACTTAGAGAAAAACACAGAGGCTAGCTTTAATAACATTCCCACTTTGTAGATCTTAAGGATATTATTGTTGGACTGTAAAGCTCAAAATACGTATTAAGCAAAAATGAGGATATCACTTCATGATCCTTATCTGGAGGAAGCCACAATTTAAACCAAAACCTATATTCAGCTTCAAAGCAACATTTTCCATCTCTGCTATAAAGAGATGCTACCCAGGCCACGGCAAGTTAACACAGTTTTGCAACAAACCCATTATAGAGTCCACCACTCCCTTAAAGGAACAGCTATATTACCTCCCATCGCTGTTTTCTCTCTTCAGTAATAAAACATAAACGTGCCAAAGTAATTGGTAAGTTGGCTAAATATACAGGGTACAACATATTAGAGTTAGCTGTGGAGAAAGGCACCTGCCACCAGATACTGTGATAGTAGGACAGTTTTAAAGATACTAACTGTTAAGGAATTGGCATGTTTGTACCCCAGCAACCATGACCTACTAGTTACAATTATAACACTCACTCTAGCCTTTAGATGAAGGAGTGTGCTGTAGAATACAGGGAAGGAGTCTCCATTATTTCTTCTCTCCACTAATGACTGAGAATCTGAGGTTTAATGATGGTCAAGACTGTCTCTTGATCATCTTGACCATCTTATTCTTTTTAAACTGTTGACTTGTGTAATGACATAAATCTGGCACTAATCATTCATTTTCTATTCTTAAATTTAAACCAAGAGGGATAGGGTGGCATAGGGATTGAGAAGGGACAAATAATTTTTAATATGACTAGTGAATAACATTCCAACTTCTAAGACATTTGGTGGCAAAGATATAGTATGAAAATTATAATTTTGGGATAAGACAGATATTATGAGTGATATAGTAATGTAAGTCTACACAAGATGGTACTCATAGTCTTAGTTTTAATTTTCTATCATAAAAAATTGACTTTTTATTCTGTTGCAGAAAAGATAAAAGCTTGACTCACATTTCACTATTCACAAAGCTGCTATTGTATGTTTTTTATAGTTCTCTCACATTTCCTACAATTATAATTTTTGTGCTCCTTTTTGTAATATCAAGATGTACTGAGATATTGTGGAATATTTTGGGGCATCTTTCCTCCTTGTTCTCTTCCTATGAGGAATGATTTTATTTGTATCGTTATGTGGCTACAAAATTTAATTACTAGGAAAATACATTCCCTCCAGATGCAAGTGTCTATATGTTTACGTGGCTATTTTGAAATTATTAAAGGAAGAAACTTTACATTTTTCAGTAGGAAAAAAATTAACTAAAAAAATTTAAATAGCATTGATAGATAAAAATAAAAGATTTTTCCCAAATACCTAGTTGCTTGAATTATAGAGATCAAAACACACATTTTGAATTTAATGCCATATAATTGGTACTCAGTTTATAAATATTTTATCAGTCATGTAAAAGATCCGTTACAAGAACTTCAGCATCATCAATTTAAAAATATAATGAATATCCTGACACAATTCAAAATTAAGTCTCTATTATTTTACTTTCAAATCGTCTACATACGGGAACTTCTCTCAGTATAACTTGTTCACACCTCTCAATTTAGTTGAGTATTGATGAATAACAAGCAATTCTTTAGAGGCAACTGTGCCATTTTTGAAAGAAGCCATTTTATATTACATGAAAATTATAGTTCTACAATATTTTCTTGGCATGGATTTTGCTCCTGGTTTAAAGGATTACAATTTGCTTTATATTTTGAATAGAACAAAGTTAACAAGTATTAAATATGCTCAATAAGGTAGTAGGACTGTAGTCAAAAGTGGATGAGAGGTTTCAAAACATCCTTGGAAGGTCAAAAGCACATATGGAGAAAGTACATATGAGGACATATAAAGTAAGAGAGAAGAAGCCTTAGTTACAGGGGGATCTGAACTTGGCAAAACCTGGAGAGCATTTGGATTAAAGATGTCATGGTATTTGGGAATAAGAAGCATGTAAAACTTGGGTATTGAAAGTCTGTAGATGAAAATTTGTGTCAATATCAAAACTACCACACAATGAATGGTCTTCCCTTAGCACTTACCTACAGGCAAAAATAAACATAAACCAAAACAATAAGTGTAGTTCTTACCTAAAGAAACTGAACTTGGAAGGAATCTCAGCAGTTGTATGAATACCTCAGAATAAAGCCCACTGCATTATAGACTTTGAAGTTCTCTTTCAACAAGAGACTCAGCTCTCTACCTTAGCACATAGAGTAAAATATCCCAGTTAACAAGACCCATCCAGGTACTTAGAGCTTGCAGTCTTTCTATTTTCTCATTCTTAAATATAAATATATAAAGGATCACTAGCTGTATGAACAAAGGCTACAGCCCCAAAAGGGAAAATAGCATGGAAATGGACAAATTCCTTGAAAGACACAACTTAAAAAAGCTGACACACAAAGAAATAAAAATCTAACCATCCCTGTATCTATTTAAAAAATGGATCAATTTTCAAAAACTTTCTCACCAAAAAACCCCAACAATAACAATAAAACAAAACAAAACATAATACCCCATGCACTGATGACTTTACAACTGAATTCTTCCAAACATCTCAGGAAGAAATGATACCAGTCTTCACCAATTTATTTCAGAACAAAGAAAGAGAGCACCTCTCAACTTGTTTTATAAGACTAGTCTAACAATGCTATTAACACTCGAGAAGGATTCAAAAAAAATTACAGACCGTTTCCTGCCATGAATAAAGATAATAATCATAAACAGCATATTAGAAAACTGAATCTAGCAATCTATAAAAAGTACAAGACATCATGACCAATAGAATTTATTTCTGGAATCCCAGAGTAGTTTCACATTCCAAAAACAATGGCTGTAGTTTATCACATTCAGAGGAGAAAAATCACAGAATCATTTTAATAAATGCAGAGAAAGTATATGAATATGTTCAATACATATTCATAATAAAAACTTGAGAAATGCAAAAAGGAAAAATTCCTTAATCTGATTAAGAGGATCTATAAAATGTCCTACAAGAAACATCGTATTTAATGATCAATTACTGAAAGCTTTCCACCTGAAACAGTGAATGAACCAAGGCTACCCATTATCACCACTTCTATTAAACACTGTTTTAGGGGTCCAAGTTTATGCAAAAACAATTAAAATCATAAGGATTGAAAAGAGAGAAACTTCCTCTACTTGATGACATGATTGTGTACATTAAAATAATCCAAAATGTTTTACAAACCATTAATATTAGTAAGTGAATTTGGCGAGGACACTGGATATGTGCTTAATGTAAAAAAAAAAAATCTATTTTTATATACCAGCAAGAAAAAGAAAATAAAATTTGAAATGAATCCCATTTATAAAAGGATCAAAAAATCAAATATCTGGGATTAAATCTAATAAAACATGTGCAGGCCCTCTGGATAGAAAACTGCAAAATATTTCTAAAAAGGCATTCAAGAAGACCTAAATAAATGAAGGGATGTAACATTTTCGTGGATTAGATTACTCAATATTGTAAAAATGTTAATTGATCTATAAATTCAACACAATTCAAATCAATATCCTGGCAGGTTTTCGTAAAAAATGACAAGTTGGTTCTAAAATTTATTTGGTAAACCAAAGAACCAAAAATAGCAAAAAACACTCTGGACTAAGAAGAATAAGGTTGGAGGATTTACATTACCAGATCCCCAATTTTTTTAATAAAACAAGTATGTTGGGTTTGTGTGTATGTGTATATATATATACACACACACACACACATATACATGTATGTATGTATATATTATATGTATACAGGTATATATGTACACATATATACGTTGTATGTATACATGCACGTATATATACACATACGTATGTGTATATATGTTGAATATATACACACAGACACAGTATAATCTTGTTCAATCATAAAAAGGAATGAAGTTCTGATACCTGCTACAACATGGGTGAAACTTTAAAACCTTACGCCAAGTAAAATAATCTAGACACAAAGGGACAAAGAAAGTGTGAGTCCACTTATATGAAATATCTAGAATAGGCACACTCATAGAGACAGAAAGTAGATTAGAGGTTACTTTTTGGGGGTGTCAGGGGTAGGGATATGGGGAGTTATTACTTAATGGTTACAGAATTTCTGTTTGGGGTAATAAAAATGTTTTAGCAATAGACAATGGTAATGGTTTCACATTGTGGATATAATAAATGACAGTGAATTATACACTTAAAATGGTTAAAATGACAGATTTTATGTTATATATATTTTACCACAATTTAAAAAGTAAATATACCAAAACCATTGATTTGTACACTTTAAAATGGGTGAATTGTATGGTATATAAATTATATCTCAATAAAGCTGTTGAAAGATGATTGTTATAAAGCCAGTGTGGTACTAGTTGAAGGACAGTGATAATCAAATGGAAGTGAATAGAGAATCCAGAACAGATTCATACATATATGTTCACTTGATTTATGATAAAGTTGCCACAGCAGTACAGTGGGAAGAAGACTGCCTTTCGATAAATAGTGATGGATCAACTGATGTTGCTTTTCATTATAAATTCATATGCACTACTTGGTTTTAAAGAATAATTATGCATTACTTTGATAAGCATTTAAAAATATTAGATTTAAAAAGTATCCAAGTTAGAAAGATGAAGACTCACAAGTAAGTAAATAAGTAAATAAATAGTAATAAATAAATAAAACATCTTTTGGAGAAGTTTATCATGCATCAATCACTGATTAAATCTATATTATAGGTAAGGATAAGTAATTTTGATTTACGATACTTGTTGAGCTAGACCACCTCCATCTTGCTTTAATACTGTCAGTATATACCTGAACACTAAATTAATCACTTCATCCATTTTCCAGTCTAATTCTTTAGAATAGTTCATATAAAGTAATAGTGGTGTATATCTTGGCATTTGGTCATTAACGTATCGTCGTTCACCATCACCATTCCTTCCATCCACAACAAATCATACAGCTAAATCAAATGGTCAAGTTTAAAAAAATATATAACACAAATAACAATCCAGAAAACCAGCCCCTCTCCCCCACCCCCACCAATTAAGCACCATGAAAAACAACAAATGCTTGCAACATTTAACACATGTGACAGGAGAGATGGTTAATGTCTAACCTTTATCCACTGAAGATTTGTCTGCTTGAGCTTATTTTCAAGTGTATCTTGCTCTTCTTGGCTTATGGGAGCACTTACAAGCACTGTTCCTCCAGTTTCATTTAATTGTTTTAGAATTCCCTGGCGCAGGGGCAACTCTTCTGCCAGTAACTGAAACAGACAAATGCAACAACGTTTAAAATGAATTACAGCACAATGCCAACTACTTTGTCTTTGCCTCTATTGATTAGTCTATCAAAATGAAGCAAGACTGGAGGCCCACTGGTTCCTCAAATACCAAGTTTTCTACAGAGCACAGAGCTTGGTGGACTAAAACGCCCACTGCCAAGTAAATCAGCCCATCCTAGAAAGGATCAGAATATCTTATCCCTCAGAGATTTTTTTTTCAAGAGAAAAATGTTATGTAGTATGATGAGCTCTAAAACAATACCACAAACAGTGTCAAGAGTGTAAAAACACACCTCTCAGAAATAGAACAATCTGGACAAATTTAATCATCCTCTCAGGTATTAGGTCTCCATACTATAACATACCACTGAGTAAGAAATTGCATTATCATATTAAGAGATAACTAACTTTGAGAACGTACCAGGTACCAGGCACTGTGCTAAGCTCTTCACATATATTATCTCAGTTAACTTTTATATAATAATTCTGAGGTATATCCTATTATCTTCATCTTACTTAGAATGAAACTGAGACAGAGAGGTTAAATAACAGGTCCAAGGACACAAAAGAAGCAAGCAACAGAGCTGTGATTCAAACTTGGCCGGGTTCATTTAAGAACCCTTAATTTTGACACCTCCACATCCCTGAATTTCTCTTATTCATTTAACATCACATTAAAAGTGCCCTTTCCCACGACCTACAAAACTACCATAGTTTTATTAACTGTCTTTTATTTATTTGTGTCATCTATAGCTGCACTGTTCAGTACAGTACCGCTTGTCACATGAGGCTATTTAAATTTAAATTAATTAACAGTCATTAAAATTAAAAACTCAATTCCTCAGTCAAAGCAGCTACCTTTCAAGTCCTCAAAAGGCACATACAGCTAGTGGCTACTAAAACTGATAATGTACAACATATCCATCATGACAGAAAGTTCTATTGGACAGTGCTGATCTAGATTGTCTAAGGAAAAAAGGAAATCAATGCATATTTCTTAATAAGTGAACACCACTAAACATGTCTCTTAAATGAGCTATCATTTAGATTGCTATATATAACACTCAATACATTTAGGAAAGATGAATTTTCAAGAACAGACTGAGTTTATTTTTCCATGGCATAACCGTTTTCAAATGAACTATGGATCAAAAACTTTTTATTTTTTGACTCTCAAATACCTAGTGCATTATCTGACATATAGTAGGTGCTCAATATTTGTTTATTGAACTAAGCAATATTTTTCTTTTCAAACTTTATCCTCTGTTCAGGTACACATTTCTTATTTCACAGAAATAAGTAGTTGACATGGAGTCTAATTTGCATGTGCAGACCAACCGAATCAATGATAAAGAAGCAGTTCCATTTCACTTTGATTGTGTGACCTCGTAAAATGAGGATAATAACAACCATTTTCAAAGTTTGATAAGATTAAATAAAATAGCACATGTAAATACATCTAATACTTAGTATAAAATAGGGGATGATTAAACATTAATTTCCCTTTCCCTTTTACCTTCCCTTCAAGAATTAAAGTAAAACAGATCCAAAAGAGTTTCTTTCCTAAAACTAAAACCATGAAAGTTCATCCATCTGCACAATCAAAGCATCTCAGTCAGCCAGGAGAGGTAATCAGAATTAAGCAGACAGCACAGTAGGTAGGCATGAAAAACCACTTGAATAAACTGGAAGTCTATTCAACCAGTATAGAAAGTGAGCCAACATCACCTCCCCAACACCACAGACAAAACAAACCAAAGCAAAACATTGCTTCAGGCAAATCGAATGCCTTTCATTAAAGGCTGAAGTAGTGATACTGATTTGACAATTAAGATCTTCCCTAAGAAATGACATTCATTTCTATAAAGATTCTCCTCAGTTTTTGAAATTATGTGTAGCTGTGGAATTCTCCATTAAGTCTAAAATTAATTTTAAATTAGTTTAAAAAGTATCACCATGTATTTTACACACACAAGCATACACACATATATATCCCATACACACTTTTTAAAAAATACATACTCACTGGGCTAAGACAAAATAAAGTTGTGAGAAAAACTAGTAAGGAACTATCAATATCCTAATGGACAGGAAATCAATGATTAAATACATTAAAAAATAGATTCATATACTCTTTTTTTTTTCACCCCGCCACGCGGCTTGTGGCATCTTAATTCCCTAACCAGGGCTTGAACCTGGGCCACGGTAGTGAAAGCGCAGAGTCCTAACAACTGGGCCTCATGGAAACTCCCCCTAGATTCATAAACTCTTAATATAAGTAGGCCCTGGGAGAATTTAGAAAATAAAATTACCTTGACTTCCTCAAGTTTTTCTTTTAGTTGCTGCTCATCTTCAGGTTCAAGTGGAATACTAGTAATGTTATCTGCTTCTTCCAACCATAAAACAAATTCATTTAAATCTCTTTGAAATTCTGACAAGATATCCTTTTGTTCTTCTAGCCTGGAGAAAGAAGAATAAAATTGTTATCAACAACATATTTCTCAAACTTTCTTTTTTTATTTAGGAAAACTTTAAAAAATTGCACTTTCAATAAAATAAGCCATTTTAAAGATGTTAACAATATAATATTTTTAAAGAAAATTTATTCACAGAGCAATTTCAATGCCTCAAAAATCTCTAAAAGGCGAGATTAAAATTGGTCAAGAAAAAAATTCTAATTTTAAAATTCCAACATCATGTTATTAAACTAGAGCAGTGTTTCTCAACCTCAGCACTACTGACATTTAGGATTAAATAATCCTTAGCTGTGAATGGGCTGTTCTGGGCACTGCAGGAAGTTTAGCAGTATCCTTGGCCTTTCCCCACTGTATGCCAGTGGCATCCCCCCAGTTTTGACAACCAAAAATGTCTTGAGGCATAGTCAAACATCACCTTGGGGGCAAAACTGCCTCTGGTTGAGAACAACTTCACTAGAGTAAGTATCTAAAATGAAGTTGCATGTTTTAAAATGTTTAAATAAAATATATCTTTATGGGGCTTCCCTGGTGGCACAGTGGTTGAGAATCTGCCTGCCAATGCAGGGGACACGGGTTCGATCCCTGGTCCAGCAAGATCCCACATGCAGCGGAGCAACTAAGCCCATGTGCCACAACTGAGCCCATGTGCCACAACTACTGAAGTGTGCCCTAGAGCCCGTGCTCTGCAACAAGAGAAGCCACCGCAATGAGAAGCCCATGCACCACAACGAAGAGTAGCCCCTGCTCGCCGCAACTAGAGAAAGCCCGCATGCAGCAACGAAGACCCAACTCAGCCAAAAATAAATAAATAAATAAATAAATAAAATATATACATCTTTATGGAAAATTGTAAGGTAAAAGTAAAAACAAGAGAATTAAATGAAAACACTAAATTACTGCATGTTAGAATGTTTTCCAAATTATGACTCATAATCCTTTTGGAGGAAAGAGGGAAACTGATTTAAAATACTTAACATATGTTGTACTAGTGGAAGTTTTTAATTATAAAAACACGTATACTGTATGTTACTCAATTAGCCATAAATTTATTCTTACAGATTGAATCATAACACAGCTGAGCAAAACGAGCTGCGCTTAAAATAATTTACAGTTTTTTGTTTTGTTGTCTTTTGGGAACTATATATCTCTGGTATGTAAGTTTTTAATTGAAGTATAATATACATATAGGAAAGCGTACATATAACTATATAGCTCAATATAGTTTTAAAAAATGGATACACCAAATAGCCAGAAAAGGAATAGAATGTTATCAGAAGCTCAGAGGCCCGCTCTTGACCCTTGCAGTCACTACCTCCAAGTGTACAGTAACCAGTCAACTTTGATTACTTTGCCTGTATGAATGTTATGTATATGGAATCATATACATTGTCTTTTACTCAATATAATGTTTACAATCACCATCCGGGTTGTGTGTAGTTATCTTCCTCACTATATAGTACTAAATTGTATAAATATATAATATATCTCTGTTGGTGGACATTTGAGTCATTTCCATTCAGGGGCTGTTAGGCTAATTTTTTTTTTTTTTTTTGCTTCAAGTTAACACATATTTATTGAGGGCTCATTTACTTCCAGTGACTCAACTGGGCACTAGAATCAAATATAAATGTATTATGTACCTTGCCTCGAGAATCTCACAGTCCATGAGAGGGAAGAAGCATGTAAATCTAGGACTGTGACAGAATATTGTAGAGCATAAGTTATTTCTGGGGCCGGGCATAGGAGATGTCCCAGAGAAGATAATGGTCTACCTGGGTCTTGAAGCATGAAAAGAGATCTTATTCACAGCCTGTACAAAGATAGGGCATTGAGAGAACTACAGTTACACTAATTCCCCAAACCATATCCGGTTACTGGATTTGCACTTGTCTACCCTCAGTTTAGTTCTTTGCTGGGAGCTTGTCCAAAGTCTACCTGGAGCACATGAGAAGACATTCTCTTCTCTGTCTATTCTCAAAACAGTAGATCCTATAAAAACCCAAGTCATATATGGGCTCCTGTGAAAACTCAAGTCATATTATATCACCGTTGCACTCAAAACTCTTCTATTGCTTGCCAATTCATTCACATAAAAAGCCAAAGTCATTACAGCACTCTATGAGGGTCTAGATTTGTTCTGTTAAATATACTAGACACCTTTGAATGTGGCTACTGAGCACTTGAAATGATGTAAGGGGAACTGGGGTGTGCTGTAAGTGTAAAATGCACACCAGATTTCAAAGACTTAGTACAAAAAAATCATCTCTGTACCTTCTACTCAGTTTTGCTGGGAACCTAAAACTGCTATAAAAAATAAAACTAGTCCAGGGGGGAAGGGAGGGGGGAGGGGTAGATTGGGAGCTTGGGATTGACATGTACACACTGCTATATTTAAAACAGATAACCAACAAGGACCTACAGAAAAAAAAAATATTTAGACATTCACAGAAAGACAGACAAGATGAAAAGGCAGAGGGATATGTACCAGATGAAGGAACAAGATAAAACCCCAGAAAAACAACTAAATGAAGTGGAGAGAGGCAACCTTCCAGAAAAAGAATTCAGAATAATGATAGTGAAGATGATCCAGGATCTCGGAAAAAGAATGGAGGCAAAGATCAAGAAGATGCAAGAAATGTTTAACAAAGACCTAGAAGAATTAAAGAACAAACAGAGATGAACAATACAATAACTGAAATGAAAAATACACTAGAAGGAATCAATAGCAGAATAACTGAGGAAGAAGAACAGATAAGTGACCTGGAAGACAGAATGGTAGAATTCACTGCTGCAGAACAGAATAAAGAAAAATGAATGAAAAGAAATGAAGACAGCCTAAGAGACCTCTGGGACAACATTAAAAGCAACAACATTGGTATTATAGGGGTCCCAGAAGGAGAAGAGAGAGAGAGAGAAAGGACCAGAGAAAATATTTGCAGAGATTATAGTTGAAAATGTCCCTAACATGGGAAAGGAAATAGCCACCCAAGTCCACGAAGTGCAGAGAGTCCCATACAGGATAAACCCAAGGAGAAACGTGCTGAGACACAGAGTAATCAAATTGGCAAAAATTAAAGACAAAGAAAAATTATTGAAAGCAGCAAGGGAAAAAAGGCAAATAACATACAAGGGAACTCCCATAAGGTTAACAGCTGATTTCTCAGCAGAAACTCTACAAGCAAGAAGGGAGTGGCATGACATATTTAAAGTGATGAAAGGGAAGAACCTACAACCAAGATTACTCTACCCAGCAAGGATCTCATTCAGATTCAATGGAGAAATCAAAAGCTTTACAGCCAAGCAAAAGCTAAGACAATTCAGCACCACCAAACCAGCTCTACAACAAATGCTAAAGGAACTTCTCTAAGTGGGAACCACAAGAGAAGAAAAGGACCTACAAAAACAAACCGAAAACAATTAAGAAAATGGTAATAGGAACAAACATATCAATAATTACCTTAAATGTGAATGGATTAAATGCTCCAGCCAAAAGACACAGGCTCTCTGAATGGATATAAATACAAGACCCATATATATGCTGTCTACAAGAGACCCACTTCAGACCTAGGGACACACACAGACTGAAAGTGAGGGGATGGAAAAAGATATTCCATGCAAATGGAAATCAAAAGAAAGCTGGAGTAGCAATTCTCATCAGACAAAATAGACTTTAAAATAAAGAATGTTACAAGAGACAAGGAAGAACACTACATAATGATCAAGAGATCAATCCAAGAAGATATAACAATTATAAATATATATGCACCCAACATAGGAGCACCTCAATACATAAGGCAACTGCTAACAGCTATAAAAGAGGAAATCAACAGTAACACAATAATACTGGGGGACTTTAACACCTCACTTACACCAATGGACAGATCATCCAAAATGAAAATTAATAAGGAAATACAAGCTTTAAATGACACAACAGACCAGATAGATTTAATTGGTATTTATAGGACATTCCATCCAAAAACAGCAGATTACACTTTCTTCTCAAGTGCACACAGAACATTCTCCAGGATAGATCACATCTTGGGTCACAAAACAAGCCTCAGTAAATTTAAGAAAACTGAAATCATATCAAGCATCTTTTCTGACCACAACGCTATGAGATTAGAAATCAATTACAGGGAAAGAAACATAAAAAACACAAACACATGGAGGCTAAACAATACGTTACTAAATAACCAAGAGATCACTGAAGAAATCAAAGAGGAAATAAAAAAAAACGTAGAGACAAATGACAATGAAACCACTACGGTCCAAAACCTATGGGATGCAGCAAAAGCAGTTCTAAGACAGAAGTTTACAGCTATACAAGCCTACCTCAAGAAACAAGAAAAATCTCAAATAAACAATCTAACCTTACACCTAAAGGAACTAGAGAAAGAAGAACAAACAAAACCCAAAGTTAGCAGAAGGAACGAAATCATAAAGATAAGAGCAGAAATAAATGAAATAGAAACAAAGGAAATGATAGCAAAGATCAATAAAACTAAAAGCTGGTTATTTGAGAACATAAATGAAACTGATAAACCATTAGCCAGACTCATCAAGAAAAAGAGGGAGAGTACTAAAATCAATAAAATTAGAAATGAAAAAGGAGAAGTTACAAAGGACACCACAGAAATACAAAGCATCCTAAGAGACTAGTATAAGCAACTCGATGCCAATAAAATGGAGAACCTGGAGAAAATAGACAAATTTTTAGAAAGGTATAAGCTTCCAAGACTGAACCAGAAAGAAACAGAAAATATGAACAGACCAATCACAAGTAATGAAATTAAACTGTGATTAAAAATCTTCCAACAAACAGAAGTCCAGCACCAGAAGGCTTCACAGGTGAATTCTATCAAACATTTAGAGAAGAGCTAACACCCATCCTTTTCAAACTCTTCCAAAAAATTCTGGAGGAAAGAACACTCCCATACTCATTCTATGAGGCCACCATCACCATGATACAAAAACCAGACAAAGATACTATACTACAAAAAAAGAAAATTACAGACCAATACCACTGATGAATATAGATGCAAAAATCCTCAACAGAATACTAGCAAACAGAATCCAACAGCACATTAAAAGGATCATACACCATGATCAAGTGGGGTTTATCCCAGGGATGCAAGGATTCTTCAATATATGCAAATCAATCAATGTGATACACCATATTAACAAACTGAAGAATAAAAACCATATGATCATCTCAGTAGATGTAGAAAGAGCTTTTGACAATATTCAACACGCATTTATGATAAAAACTCTCCAGAAGTGGGCATAGAGGGAACCTACCTCAATATAACAAAGGCCATATATGACACACCCACAACAAACATCATTCTCAATGGTGAAAAACTGAAAGCATTTCCTCTAAGATCAGGAACAAGACAAGGATGTCCACTCTCACCACTATTATTCAACATAGTTTTGGAAGTCCTAGCCACAGCAGTCAGAGAAGAAAAAGAAATAAAAGAATACAAATTGGAAAAGAAAAAGTAAAACTGTCACTGTTTGTAGATGACATGACACTGTACATATAGAATCCGAAAGATGCCACCAGAAAACTACTAGAGCTAATCAGTGAATTTGATAAAGTTGCAGGATACAAAATTAATGCACAGAAATCTCTTGCATTCCTATACACTAATGATGAAAAATCTGAAAGAGAAATTAAGGAAATGTTCCCATTTACCACTGCAACAAAAAGAATAAAATACCTAGGAATAAACCTACCTAGGGAGACAAAAGACCTGTATGCAGAAAACTATAAGACACTGATGAAAGAAATTAAAGATGATACAAACAGTTGGAGAGTATACCATGTTCTTGGATTGGAAGAATCAATATTGTGAAAATGACTGTATTACCCAAAGCAGTCTACAAATTCAGTGCAATCCCTATCAAATTACCAATGGCATTTTTTATAGAACTAGAACAAAAAATCTTAAAATTTGTATGGAGACACAAAAGACCCTGAATAGCCAAAGCAGTCTTGAGGGAAAAAAACGGAGCTGGAAGAATCAGACTCCCTGACTTCAGACGATAGCACAAAACTGCAGTAATCAAGACAATATGGTACTGGCACAAAAACAGAAATATAGATCAACGGATCAGGATAGAAAGACCAGAGATAAACCCACGCACCTATGGTCAACTAATCTATGACAAAGGAGGCAAGGAGATACAATCAGAAAAGACAGTGTCTTCAATAAGTGGTGGTGGGAAAACTGGACAGCTACATGTAAAAGAAGGAAATTAGAACACTCCCTTATACCATACACAAAAATAAACTCAAAATGGATTAGAGACCTAAATGTAAGATAAGACACTATAAAAGTCTTAGAGGAAAACGTGGGAAGAACACTTTTTGACATAAATCACAGCAAGATCTCTTTTGATCCACCTCCTAGAGTAATGGAAATAAAAACAGAAATAAACAAATGAGACCTAATTAAACTTAAAAGCTTTTGAAAAGCAAAGGAAACTACAAACAAGACAAAAAGATAACCCTCAGAATGGGAGAAAATATTTGCAAATGAATCAATGGACAAAGGATTAATCTCTAAAATATATAAACAGCTCAAGCAGCTCAATATTAAAAAACAAACAACCCAATCCAAAAATGGGCAGAAGACCTAAATAGACATTTCTCCAAAGAAGACATACAGATGGCCAAGAAGCACATGAAAAGCTGCTCAACATCACTAATTATTAGAGAAATACAAATCAAAACTACAATGAGGTATCACCTCACACCAGTTAGAATGGGCATCATCAGAACATCTACAAACAACAATTGCTGGAGAGAGTGTGGAGAAAAGGGAACCCTCTTGCCCTGTTGGTGGGAATGTAAATTGATATAGCCACTATGGAGAACAGTATGGAGGTTCCTTAAAAAACTAAAAATAGAATTACTATATGACCCAGCAATGCCACTCCTGGGCATATGCCCAGAGAAAATCATAATTCAAAAGGACACATGCACCCCAATGTTCACTGCAGCACTATTTACAATAGCCAGGTCATGGAAGCAACCTGAATGCCCATCGACAGACGACTGGATAAAGAAGATGTGGTACATATATACAATGGAATATTACTCAGCCATAAGAAGGAACAAAATTGGGTCATTGTAGAGACGTGGATGAATCTAGAGACTGGCCTAGAGAGTGAAGTAAGTCAGAAAGAGAAAAACAAATATCGTATGTTAACGCATATATGTGGAACCTAGAAAAATGGTACAGATGAACCGGTTTGCAGGGCAGAAACTGAGATAACAGATGTAGAGAACAAACATATGGACACCAAGGGAGGCAGTGGTGGGGTGGGTGATGGTGGTGTGATGAATTGGGAGATTGGGATTGACATATATACACTAATATGTATAAAATTGATGACTAATAAGAACCTGCTGTATAAAAAATAAATAAAACTCAAAAATTCAAAAAATAAAACATCTCATTAGTATATTTAATATCATATACAAGTCAACATATTATTTTTAATATATTGGGTTAAATAAAATATATTCATTTCACCTGTTTCTACTCTTTCTTAAATGTGGCAATTAGAAAATTTAAAATTATTTACAAGGCTCACCTTATTTTTCTATTAAAAAGCACGGATCTATAAAATCTGCTGATCCCCTTTGTCTTTACTTCTCTGACCTCATTTCCATCTACTTTCCCTTCCTCTTATCCTTCTTGAGACCCACTTGCTGTGCTCCTGAAATACACAAGATGCATCCCCGCTTCTAAGCTTTTGTACTTGCTGGTTTTTTCTGCCTAGAATGACCTTCCCTCACAAATCAAACATGGCTGGTTCCCTCACCTCCTGCAGGTCTTTCTTGATGACCCTACTTAAAATCACACCTCTCCCCGCAAATTTCTGTTCTTTCTCCCTGGTTTACCTTTCTCTTTAGTTCTTAAAACTAACATACACTATAATTTGGTTATTTTGTATATTGTCTATCTCACACACAGGAAATTAAGCTTTCTGAGGGCAAAGATTTTGTCTGTTTTATTTACTACTGTTACCTTTTCTCCTGAAACAATGCCTGGCACAGAATAGATGCTAAATAAATAAGTGTTGCGTGAATGAATGAATTCTGCCATCATTCTTTTCAATCTTGTGTTCCTGTTTTAAAAGAATCTTTCTCATTCTTTGCAATATTCATTCTAAAACATGATCTTATTTACTCACTAATGTGCACTACAGTATTCCATCAAATTAAAGACACCTTCAGTTGCAAGTCATTATAGTACCATTGTAAGTACTACCAGGATGTGAGTTGGAGTGGGCAATGGTGCTGATTACATGATGACACTTATTACTTAGAGGTTTTATTTTATTAAGAAATTGTTCTGGGCTTCCCTGGTGGCGCAGTGGTTGAGAGTCCGCCTGCTGATGCAGGGGACACGGGTTCGTGCCCCGGTCCGGGAAGATCCCACATGCTGCGGAGCGGCTGGGCCCGTGAGCCATGGCCGCTGAGCCTGCGCGTCCGGAGCCTGTGCTCCGCGACGGGAGAGGCCACAGCAGTGAGAGGCCCGCGTACCGCAAAAAAAAAAAAAAAAAAAAAAAGAAATTGTTCTTTTAGGTTTATGTATATTTTTGTCTTATGTTCCTCTTGAGTATGCATAAATAGTAAAATACAAGTGAAAAAATTGGTGTGGTATTCTTAAAACTTCCTCATATTTAGAGTCTGAGTCTCCTATAGCACTTTTCCCTTTAAAGTAACTGATGTCTGTCTTTTTCCCTATACAAGGTCATCTTCTGTGATATCGAGAGTATTGGCAATGTAGCACGTCTTAACAGGGCTCTACTACTGCTTCTTGGATTTTCTTCTAAATCACATGTGTCCTGGCCAGCAGAAATTGTAAAACCAATCTGGATTTCAGCGATATTAATGTGATAAAATGTGCCACTTAGAATGAAATTTGGTAAGTTTGCATAGCCTCCCACCACTGATATAATGACTTAGGTTCTTTTGGCTGCTACCCAATTGCTGGTTGTTTCAGGATTAAAAAAATAAAAATTCATAATGTAATGACAGTTTACTGTTACCTTTAGTTTATAATTATGAATGAATATTATCATCGGCATCATCTGCCTGATGCTTGAGCTTATTTTCTGTTAATAGAGTCATTAAAGGTTTGGCATTAATTTCCATGGGAACTAGTGTATGATTATGTGAGTTTTTGACAAAAACAAATATTTTGGCTCTTTTTGTAAAGTAACGATGCCTACATCAATGTCTAACGTTGACATTAATGGTTACTGAAGTATTCGAGATTTAGGGAGGAAGGGTCAAAAGAGGAAGCTGGTGAAGTGGCTTGAGGCAGGGTTATGAAGTGGCTAGTGTTTTGCTTTAATCTCTAGGTGATGAACTACTCCAATTTTTTGAGTAGAGAAAGATTTATTTCATCCACTCACTCTGGCTACTCTGTGGAGAATGGATGTGGGCAAGGGAGGTATGACGACAGCCCTGAGTTCTAAAGGGCAGGTTCAAATGGCTGCTAATCAGAGACAAAGGAGGAGCAGTCAAGAAACAATAGTGCAGCCTTGGGGGCAGGGTCCTGATTGCCCCTCAAGGGATACACATAACAATATCTTTGAGCTCTTCTGCAGAACTAAAACCCCCACCAAACGGAAGATGTTAACTACTTGATGAAGCATTCTTCATTACAGAGAAAGGCACCGTTGGCCCATCATCACCTGACCCCAGAAGATCTCTGGATTGAAGGAATGCAGGCTCTGCACGCACCCTGCTCCTTATCAGCAACCCCGCCCCCTTGACTGTAACACTCCTCACAACCCCCACTCCTGCCCCGAGTTGGGACACACAGTTGTGAGGACATTAACCCACTGTGGCCTCCTTTCCCTGGCAAAGCAATAAAGCTATTCTTTTCTACTTCACCCAAAACACTGTCTCTGAGATTTAATTCAGGGTCGGGGTACAGAGGCCAGATTCAGCTTCAGAATCAACTATGAGACAACTGAGACCAAGGTGATAGGCAAGGTGATAAAGTAATGAAGGTCCAAATCATGAAGATGTAGCCAGGGAAAAGGAAAAGACAGGATGTTTAAAATGTAGGAGATTCAACAGGACTTGTGGATAAAAGGAGAGAGATTAGCATTAGTAGCTAACAATTATTAAGCACTTTCTATATGGCAGCCGCTGAATCGAGTACCAAGTTGTCACATTACTACTGTGAGATGGGCACTTGTCTTTCCTCATCTACAGATGAAAGAAAATGAGGCTTAGTATTCTCCCCAAGATCAAATAGCTAATAAGTGGTCAATCCAGCATTCAGTCTTGGGTCATCTAGATCCAGAGTCTGTGCTCTTCACCTGTTCAACCTATTACACCTGGTCTAGGAGTGACCCCACCTTATCTGGCTGAACAGACAGTATTTACTCCAGCTGAGAGTACATTTAATTGTATCAGATATTTAAGGGAAATTACTAGTTTCAAAAATAGAGAGATCTTGAGCTCAGGGGAGAGAGGAGGGCTGGAAATATGGAATTCAGAGTCATCAGCAATGAGTTGGAGGATAAAACATAGTAAACTAGCATTTGAACTAATAATGTACACTTCACATTTGGCATCTTCTGAGTCCATTCTTTCTTCATTTTTAGGTTAATGATAGACAATTCTCCCACCTCCTTATTTAAATTGAAAAAAATAAAAGAAGAAAAAGCCCATTTCACAGTCATTCATTGATTTCCTATGTACAGGTTACCTGTGGCTCCGGCCCCTCCCCCACCCTCCCTCTTTGACATGGAAAGCCAAAGGAATGCCTCGGGTGTTCCTCTGGCCCCTGCAAAGGCTACACAGATCTGTGAAGGAGTTCTTCAGCTCAACAAATATTCAGCTGAAGGAGAACATGGTTTTCCCTTCCTGCAGTCTTCATACTGTTGTTTTAGTGATTATCCTGAAGCCCCTACCTTTGACTTCAGAGAGATGTAAGGGGTGATGTAAGGTGGGTAGCCACCCCCACCATAGACACTGCACTCCCCACAAAGCTAACTACCCCATCTCACCTGAGTCCTCTTAACATTGATCTGGACAGGGGTTACCGAGGAGGTTGGAAATCACTGACAGTAGACATAATACCACTGCTACTTCTCAGCAAACCTTAGGAGGAAGTGGCTGGTCTCAACTGCTGGCAGCTTGCTTTAGAATGTGGGATAGCACCATTTTTCCTCAGACTCTGGACTGAGAAGCAATTCTGGAAGAGGAACAATCCCACTATAGACATCTTTTATTCGTTTAGCAGTTCTAAGCCAGTTCAAATCCTTGGGTCTAGGTTTCAAGGGTATTTGTCAGTCTACCTCATCTTTCTCTCTTTTCTACTCTCTTTTGTAAATCTTTGTCTCCTTTAGTATTTGACTCTAGATCATCTTGCATGGTGTCTCATATACTGAGAGCAACCTTATTTCTATCAATCTTCCTCATCTTAGTTAAGTAAAACTGTGTTAAAATCCAATTACATTTGTAAAACCTAGACAGATGGATAAGACTTTTCTCAACCTTCATCTAGAAACTGATAATTTCAGGGAAGAAAAAAATCCCAAACCAAACAAATAAAAGCTTGAAGAGCAGGAAAGAGTAATATCAAACCAAAAATAGAAAAATTCCAAACCTAGAATAAAACTCTAAAAGCAAATACCTCTACCTCCACTTCAAACATATCTCAAATTAATTACTTGCATATTTTTTCCTTTCAAAAATATCCAGCCAAGAATAAGAGTGGAGATATACTTATTCATTGTAATTAATATTTATATATTTAATTGGGATCAAACTCTATACAAACATTGTATACCTATTCATTTAATATGCTACTGTATTTCCTTAGGTCATTATTTATTATTTGAAAAATTGATTTTTAAGATCTGAGTAATAAGCCATATATAAGTACACCATATTTTACCATTGTTCTGTTATTTGGCATTTAGCTTGGTTCCAATGTTTCATTATAATAAATAACTCTATAAAAAATACATTTGTTTATGTGCTTTGGCTCATCTATCTGCTAATTTCCTTAGAATAAGGAAGAAAAGTTAACAATGAGAATACTAAGAATTTAGATACACATTGCTAAATTTCTTTGCAATGCTGGTACTAAGAATACATGTACACTTCCACCAACAATTATAAAGTATAAATTAAAAAAAGTTATAAAATATGAAAGTCAATAGACTTATCACTACTGAGCATTAAAATTTATATACTTGATAAAAGAAAAATAGTTTGTCATGGATTTTTTTTACATTTTTTATTAATAGAAAAATTAAACAATTTTGTATACATGTGTATATTTGTCATTTGTTTCTACTGTCAGTCATCTGCTGTGTCTGTTGCCCATTTTGCCTGAGTGTTTTCTTATTTGTTTGTAAGGGCTTTTTTCACATTTTCTTAAAAATATATTTATTGAGAATATTTTTATAGCTTCCCTTTTACCTTTCTTAAAAATATTTTTGCTTCTTTCTAAATAAAATTTTATCAATTTCTTTGTTATTTCTTTCATTGATACTACTCTGAAAATTGTGACTACCCCACAATTGTTTAGATATTTGTCTTTATTCTGGATCCTTATACGTTCATTAAAAAAAACATAAACCAACCAAACAAAAAAACCTAAGTGGATACTCCCCTGGTGGTGCGGTGGTTAAGAATCCACCTGCCAATGCAGGGGCATGGGTTCCATCCCTGGTCCGGGAGGATCCCACATGCCGCAGAGCAACTAAGCGCGTGCACCACAACTGCTGAGCCTGTGCTCTAGAGACCACGTGCCAAAACTGCTGAGCCCACGTGCTGCAATGACTGAAGCCCACGCGCCTAGAGTCCGTGCTCTGCAACAAGAGAAGCCACCACAATGACAAGCCCACGCACCACAACAAAGAGTAGCCCCCTCTCGCTGCAACTAGAAAAAGCCCAGGTGCAGCAATGAAGACCCAATGCAGCCATAAATAAATAAATATTTAAAAAACGAACTGCTTAATCCATTTTAAATTTATATAGTTGAGTTTCTGACCTTGAAGGGTTTTTCAGAAATTGATATTTTTTTCCCAGCACAATCTATTCTCTATTGATTTGTGGTGATTTCTTCATTATATTTTGTGTTTTACATGCAATAAGGTTCTCTTTGCAGATATACCACAGATTTTTGTGACAGCAATACACTACTTCAACCATTGCAGCTTGAAAGTATGTCTAATTCCTGGTAGGTTAAACCCCTCTCTTACCTTAGATATTCTAATTTATGTACTATGAAGTATCATTTGGTCAAATTACAAAATAAATCTCAATGGGGACTTTGGTAGGGATTCCATTAAATCAATAAATTAATTTGTGTAGAACTACTGTCTTTCCAGCATAAATCTGCTAAATTTTCTGTTTACAGTGTATTTGGACACTGAGAGTATCTGGGACTCATCTGTGCACTATAAATAATTAAGTACGCTTTCTAATTAACCTTCAGCATCAGTTTGAAAGGCAGTGACTTGCATATGATTTTATGGATATTAACTGTACACTAATTTGGAAAAGTCTTAAGAACTCCCAGATAGAATAAATCATCACTTAAAAAGTAAAAGCTTTGGCTAAGCTATTTGCTATAATCTTTCTTTCACACAATGTTTGTAGAAAACTTTTTGTTGATGACTTAATTTCTTAAAGAGTACAGCATCTTCTTCTTAAATATGAAAACATTTGGTAGTCATTCCTTGTCTAGGTTTGTTTTTTATACTTTGAAATATAAAAAAAATGGCGCCCAAATCCCACCGGGACCCTGTTATAATCTGCTCTTTCAAGTGCATGTGTTTTCTGAAATTTCAAAAGCCCTGGTTTGAAGTTTTAAAAGCTGCAGTTTGAATTTATGTATTCAGATGATTGCAGAAAAGCTAAGGAACGCAGTTAGCATTTCCAGGCTTGTCTCTTGACATAACAGTTTAAACGTGGTTTATATTTGCATTCATCACATGAAGTGTTATTTCTTTGTTTACCTACTCACTTAATGCTTATGGTAGGATTTATTCAGGCATGTGGTAGTAATAATAATGAATGGGATATTTAACATCACCCATCTGCAATTAAGTGCTAAATATTTTACTTTTAGAGGCATTTCAATACACTTAGCTACCTTTTTTTTTTTTAAAGAATGGCTTCTGTTTGAAATATTGGCTCTGTAGCCATTTACATTATAAATGCTCTCAATGCAATCGAAGGAAGCACATATTATGATGGGGAGAGATTTGCATACTCAGAAAGGAAGAGTTACTGATGTGTTGCTAAATTCAATGAATTTAACATTAATTCTAAATGAACATTTTCTGTGGGGCTGCTCTTACCCTAAGAGGTAAAGACTGCCAAATCACGTGACGTGATTTTAGAAGAGGAGGGTCTACCTAGTGTTTCAGGCCAAATGCTAGGTATTTTCACATTTGAATCTCTTTTAACACTCAATACATCATGTGTATTGTCTCCCTAATATTCCCAATGAAGAAATTGAAGCCCAGAGATTAATGTACCATATATATCCAAGTATAAGGTGATTCTCTATCCTATTTTCCAAAAAAGAAGTTCCTCTCTAAGTTTCTGATCAAATGTAACATAGAAACTTTGGAAAACGTAGATAGAATCATCACCATGCTTAATTCAATAATTTGATGGTGCATACTAATTTAAAATCATATAACATATTACATTAGAAAGACCACTAATTTAAAATTATATAACATTAGAAAGATCACACTTCCTCATTCATAGTTTATACAACAATTGTGGCAACATTCTTCACACGCATCTTCAACACTGGATCTGTCACTCTGATGGATGCACTTTTTGAGTTATCTAATTCAGTTTCCTAAACAGTGTCATCTCCACTTCCACCCATGTGGCTTGAGGTACAGTACTGCTGAAGCCACGTGTAATGTTCTCCTGGAAATTTTATTCCAAGCCACAAACACACATTTACGTACAGAAGACAGTTTTATGTTATGTAAAGACAGTTTTTCTTTCCTCTGTGCCATATGTCCGTGAGCTACACGATGCAACCACTTACTGAGTTGCTTTTAAAATAATCTTTCCAGGGTTTGTTTACAATGGCATTCAACTCATGAAATTGTGATGTCATACCACCAAAGTTAATCACTACTTCTGTTAAACTTGTTTTCTTCCTGTATCAAGTGACTGCTACAAGCCACCAAAATAAGCATAAACTGAGATTATGCCAATATGTCTTTCCTAGACAGTACTTTGTTGTTTTGCGCAAAATAAAGCAAGTGAGTGTCTTATAATTTGAGAAACTCTAGAAAGATTCTAATATAAAGGTGTCTCGTAAGGAAAAAAAAACATTCATGCTTAGGCACACATAGTAACTTCTCCAAGTCATACTGTCTAGAGGGCATTGTTAGCATCAGAACCCAGGCATCAATTCGATTTTTAAACCAACCAACATACCTCCCAAATCTGGTTAGTACACGAGTCACACAATCAGACATTCATTCATTTTGCCTAGTTTGTTCTTTATAAAAATCAAGTGCAACTGAGAGGCATAACATATTAAGGTTCCTCAGGCATTTACTCCTCAGTATTAAGGAAAACATTAGCAACTTGTGGGTAGATGTGAAGAATGAGAAGGGAAATCATGGAGCTTAGCAGCGAGAGTTCCCAAAAGGAAAAAAAAAAAAAGTTCAAACCTAAGCCCTGAAAGTTATTAGTTGAGTGTGTGAACCTGGGCAAGTTACTTAACCTCTATAGGCCTCATTTCCTCATCTTAAAATGGGGACAATAAACACTTCATATTGTGGTTGTTTGGATTAAATTTGCTTTCAGAAACTCCAGTTTTAGCCTAGTGCTTTCACTAATGGTATTCAACAAATGGTAGAGCAAATATAAAAAGAGTTTTTTTTTTTTTTCTTTTTGCGGTATGCGGGCCTCTCACTGTTGCGGCCTCCCCCGTTGCGGAGCACAGGCTCCGGACGCGCAGGCCCAGCGGCCATGGCTCACGGGCCCAGCCGCTCCGCGGCATATGGGATCCTCCCAGACCGGGGCACGAACCCGTATCCCCTGCATCGGCAGGCGGACTCCCAACCACTGCGCCACCAGGGAGGCCCTAAAAAGAGTTTTGTCTTTTTTTTTTAAAGGGAGACTCTGGATACTGAACTGCTATTTCCATCTCAGAATTTTGCCTAAGCCAACATACTTATATACATAAAAGTGTTCATAAAGCATGTATGAGTACACAGGGGGACTAGGTGAAATTGAGCTTTTTGATGAGCCAGTTGACAGCTCTATTTCTTTCTTCTGACAAGCTTCCTTGACAAATTTTTTTTTGGGAAAGACAATTAGAGTCAAAATGCTAATCTACGAGTAAATGTGCCACCAGATGAGACTACTTCTAGGCAAAGTAAACATATGGTTACAATGCAACAAAACACTTTTCAAAGGTCTACTAGTGTCCAATGATATGGCGGTGACTGTAGGTAACAATCTTTGCCCTCATGAAGCTTACATTCCAGACAATAAACAAGATAAAGAAGTGAAAAATATTGATCGTGGCAAAGCGGTTAAGTGCTACAGAGGGAAAAAATGAAGCTGGAAGAAAGGGAATATTGAGTGGAGCTGGAGGGTGGTTGCAGTTTTGTAAAGGGTGATCAGAGAAGGCTTCATTGAGAAGGGGTATTTGAGTAAAATCGTAATGGTAGAGACTGGCTGGCTGCTCATCAAAAAACTTTATTCTCTTCTTTTAACTATGAAGCTAGTTGTCATGCCACATTCTCTCTGGCCATTAGGTGTGACTACATAACTGAATTCTAGCCAATGGAATATACACAAAAGTGATTCTCACCGATTACAGGCCTGGCTCTTAACCTCACCACCCCCACATAGATGATATTCCTTGTTCTTTCTCTTTCTAATGTAGAAAAGCATAGGGATTTTGAAAGCCACATGTTAAAAATGTCAGAGCTACAAAATCAAGGTAGACTGGGTCCCTGATTCACAATTTAGAGGGGAGCTGCTTGCTTGCTGATCAGAAGCAACTTTTTGAATTTTGCATGAGTGAGAAGTTTCTATAGTGGTAAGCCACTGAAATGTGGGGCTTCTACTTTAACATCAGCTTGAATAAAGTTAGGTAATAAAGGAGGTGAGGGATCAATCCATTCAAATACTGGGGAGAAAACACTCCAAGCAAAGGAAAACAAGTACAAAGGTCCTGAGGCAGGAGTGTGGTTAGAATGTTCCAAAAACAACAAAGAAGTGGGAAAAAATGTTTGGAATGGAATGACAGAGGGGAGACTAGTAGGAGATGAAGTAAAACAAGCCAAATCTTAAGAGATCCTATCGAGAATCCCAAGGCTTTCATAATTCATATTCTCTATCAAATTCAGTTCTCAGATAAAAAGAAATTCTAGAATAATCTTTTTGGGGATCTCAGGTTGAACCCTTCTCCAATCCTACTTTAATAGGTCCAATTGACTAACTGAATCCCAGCACTTCTTCCATATTTTTGTTGTGTGCTGTCTACAGAGGTGCTGGAATAGATTTCTGAAAACACTGAGGATGCTTTGGACCGTCATCTGTCAGAGGCAGAGTGACACAATTTATCAGTAAAGCCTGTAACAAAGTCATTACCATCTGATGAAAGATGCAATGAAGAGTGAATGACCTTAGTTTTTCTGCTTTCAGTCATAGCTAGGTTCTCCCCTTCCCAGACATTCAAAAGACCATCATCTTCCCTCCCAAGATGGCTCCTCTGTCAACGTCCATGGATGGCTCTGCCAGCTCCCAGTCTCTCAAAATAGAAATGAGAGGCATCCTTGATTCTTTCCTCTCCCTCACACCTGGAGTGTATCAATAATTGTCCTCATAATTCTACTTGAGATGTCTCTCTTGAGTATTCCCACTTTACTCCATACTCCCTGCTACTGTCTCCTCTTCCCATCCTCTCTCACTGGTTACTGTGGCTATTTTCTAATTGGTTGCTGCCTCCCACCTTGTCATCTTATCCATTCTTAACACTTCAGAATGAATAATACTTCTAAAATATGTCTCTGATCATACTCTCACACCTTCAATAACTCCCTAGTGCCAATGGGATAAAATGCAACTTTTTAAATGTGGATCAAAAACCTCTTTATGATCTGATCTCTACTTACATCTCTTTCTTCATCTTTCTTTGCATTGCACAATCCACTGAACAACTTACTCTTCTTTGCAATCTAGTACCACATCCATGTCAGGACTCAGCACACTCTGTCCCATCTTTCTGGGATACCCTGCCCATTGTCTTGATCTATGTAGCTTCTAGTTACCTCTTCAATCTCAGGTTAGCCATTACCTCCTCTATGAAGCTTTCCTCAATTAATTAGCAACCTATTCCGAATCAAGCCTAAGTTATGGGCCCTGTTATGTAGTCCCATAGCTCCTCATAATTTTTCTAGCACAGAGTATAATGTAATCTCCTATGTTTGTCAATATACAGCAAGTACCATAAGGACAGGTACTCTATTGTGATCACACTCTATTCTCATTACCTACTATATAGTATTTGTTCAATTCTTAAATTCACAGTCTCAGAATGATACCATCTCAATTGTGTGTCTGAGAGAGGTAACATTTCCATTATTCTTGGGAGATTTTACATGAAAAAAAAGTGTGTGTTATGGAAGGCAAGTTCTGTGTAAAATTAACTAAATTAAATTGGAAGAAGCTACATACAAGGGGTTTCAAAACTATGGACCATGAGCCAAATCCTGCCTGTCACCGGTTTTTGAAAATAAAGTTTTATTGGAGCATAGCCACGCCCATTCATTTACATATTGTCTATGACTGCATTCGTACTATGACAGCAGAGTTGAGTAGCTGCAACAGAGACTGAATGGTTGACAAGGCCAAAAGCATTTCCTATCTGGCAGTTTACTGAAGTTTGATGATATCTGCTATATATTAAATCCCTTTATTAGATACATACTAGGGAATTAAAGATATGAAAATTCTGACATAAGAAAAAGCTGTATAATCTTTTTAACCTAGTTATATGTGGATCATGAAAATCTGTATGACAATTTAAACCATTTAAACTCCTTCACCCTTTGAAATAATTATTAACACCTTACACAGTTATTATTTCACAGGATACAACATGAGAATGGCTAATAGGAAAATTAGGCATTGCACCTAATTATAAATATTTATTCTGTTTAAAATTTAAAGTTTCCCAGTATGACAGGCTATGTTTACTTAGCTTTGAATCAAACATGGAAAATACTTAGTAAAAAAAAAGACTGAGGTTTTTGCCTCTTTCTCTTCTTCTTTGCTTTTATGTTATTCAAGTTTCTTTCCTTATTTTTCTTTCTTCCTAATCTAACTTTTTCTCTTCTTTTGTAACTTCATATCTTTTTTTGTTACTCAGTCCTTTTCTGTAGGTTTTATGCTGACTTGTATTTCTGTGGCTGTATTCTGAATTCCTCATGGTACTCGTAATTTGCACCCCCAGCAAAATGTCATTTATTGTCAGTACTATGTACATTTCCACTGGATATAAATACATTATACAGATAAGGAAAACCAAAGTTCCTTTGAGAGAGAAAGGATGTATTTTGCTCACTACTTTCACGCTGGAAAAGAAAGGGCAAATGGTATTTCCATTTGATTTATTTAAAATCTGCACACAATTCCAGGTAAGTTCTTCAGAAATGCACATTACTATTCTTTAAAAAAATACAGCCACAGGAGGTACAAGAATAGTTTTATTTCCTCAAACAGCAGTTCCTGAAGTGTGGTCTGGTCACCCCTGGGGATCCCTGAGATACTTTCAGGGGGTTTGTGAGGTCAAAACTATTTCATAATGATACTGAGATATTTGCCATTTTCTCTCTCATTCTCGTATGAGTTTTCCAGAGGCTATGTTATGGGTGACATGGTAACAAATTGAATGCAGAAAAAGATATAAGAATCAGCTCTCTTCTCTTCAGCTAAATATTAAAGAGATTTTTAAGAATGTAAAACAATGTCATCATTCTCACAATCCTTTGCTGTGGAAAATAGTTATCTTTCATAAAACATTTATTTTAACATAAAATGGGGTTACTGATATTTTAACTGAATTAATAAATGAATACTTTAAACATTTCTCAGTTTTAATGTCAAACATGGTAACCCACATAAACAAAAGTGTTTTGGAGTCTTGATTATTTCTAAGAGTATAAAGGGGTCGCAAGACCAACAAGTTTGACAACCATTGCCGTAGAAGAACTGAATAACCAAAGTTTAAGTACCATACAAGATAAGTGATGAGATTATTTTCTGGAGAAAAGAAATATCTCCTGTCACTGGGGATAAATAATGACAGCTTATCACGCATACCAAGAGTTCACCATCATAAAAAAGACCTCAGACAGGCAAATAACACAATATGAAATGAAAATTAAAACAATCCATTATATATGAAGAACTTTACCACCAACCACTGTGGTCAGAGTCTAGAAATCTGCCAGTGAATTTATAAGAGACAGAGGAAGGTGAATAACATAGGCCAAGCACCATGAGGGCCAACTTTTAGAATTAATGAACTGCCTAAGTAAATATATATATATTGCTCACTTTGAGATTATAATGCACTCAGGCAAGTTGGCCTGTCATTACTTTAATGTTTTTTCATCAAGAAATACTTGAGTGTCTACAACATACCAGACATTGCTTGTCCTACATGATGGGGTGGTTACAAAATGTTGACAGGCTAATAGGAGATGCAGACATGTACATGTGTTTTTTTAAATGTGATAAACGTTGAAGTGTAGCTATGACTTCAGCAAATATTTATTACATGTCTACTAAGTGCTGGACACTGTACTAGGTGGTGGATATTCAGTGGTAAACAACACAGACCCAGTCCTTACCCATACGGAGCTTATAGTATGATGGGTAATATAGACTTAAGCCAATGATCATTCAAAAGTGTATCAATGAAAACCATGATACAAGTATGAAGAAAAAATTTAAAATTATGAGACTATTCTTTTATTTATGAACTTTCAATTAAGAACTTTCATAGATATGCTGCACCTAAAGGCAAAGGCACATCAAATTCTACTTCCCACAAGGAGATAGTGTCAGTGGTCACAACTATTTCACTTCTGGATAACATGTCTTATTTTAGAGTAAGATATGTTTCCTCTGTTTGTATGTAAATATTTTTGAAGGATTTTATAAACATTATTAACTTCATTACAGGTGATGAGTGTAAAAGCAGAGAGAAACTGGTCAAAGTTCTGGGAAAACATAGAAAAGAAGTAATTATCATCATAATCATTCTCCTCCACCTCCTCCTTCTCCTCCTCCTCCAAGACCCTTAACATTTAGAATTTTCTCAGAAAACCTAAGTGAACATCTACTGGCTTTTAGAATGGAGGCATGTGGTCTAAGAACAACTGTACTTGGAAATGGTAGTTTGGAATGTAATGTGTTCCTAAGGAGAACAGGCGTGGATCTTATCTAGAGTCAGGGGGATGTGGTGGTTGTAAGAGTGAGTCCCTCTGAGTAAGCGACATTGAAGCTGAACCCTGAAATATGTATGACTAGATGAAGCATTAAGTGGATAGGTTCCACACAGAGGAATCAACTTCTTGTAAGGCAGAAAATACACCAAGATTCAGAAGAACTGAAAGTAGACCAGTGTGCTTAAAGTGTGGTGAACAAGGTGGAGAGTGGCAGGAGATAAGGCTAGAGGGATGGGCAGAGGCCAGGAGGCCATGGTAGGACTCAGATTTTTTCTTAAGCACAATGGTAAACCATCTACTAAGGGTCCTAGGAACTCAAATGGAGGAATGACCTCTCAGGAGCCTAGGAAATATATTTATTAGATGAAAAAGGCAGTAAAAACACTGTAGAAAGAGGAACAGCATGGACAAAAGCATGACAATGTAAAACTTCACGGCCTATTTAATGTTTACATAGTGAAGGCATGCGGAAGGGGATTGGCAAGAGAAAGTACTAGAAAGGTAGGTTTGGGTCAGATTTTTGAAGAGCTCTACAGGCTTGCTAAGGTTATACATCCCCTCTGAAGTGGCAGAGAACCATTAATGATTTATAAGCAGAGGTATAACATGCTTCTGTTTGTATTCTAAACAATATATTTATTGGTCATTAAGGCTATATAATAAAAGTACTTAATTAAATTGATTGTGTAAATGTAATAACTTTTACTGAATTATCCCTGGGTATTAAAATTTGATCATGGATGATTTCATTAGTGAATTATTCATTCTACCTTCCACATTAATGATTAAATTCACTAAGCACTGGGTACAGGGTACAGAGGAACTTAGGAAGTCTACCTAACAGATTACTCAAGATTAGTTTTGACCCATAAAGTAGACTACTTCACTTAGTGTACTTTTAAAAACAGTGGAATCCAAGTGATAATGGATTTTTAAAAATAAGACTAAGTCACATATGACAGAATCAATGCATTGTAAACTGAAATATATAGTTCCTGGTCCTTAGACCAACAGAAAAGACAGCAGACTGATACAGCATTGAGAAAAAAAATCGTCTGTAGGTTTATTAAGATTGAAGGTAATTTCTCTCTCTTCACTGGGAAGTGACTACCATTACTTTCATGCTGAATATAGGAGAGAATTGTGTTTCTATTCTCTAGAGAGAACTGATGGTTTCTAAGAAACTGTCACATCATTTCTTTACTACGACTCAAAAAGCAAAGTATAGGGCTTCCCTGGTGGCGCAGTAGTTGAGAGTCCGCCTGCCGATGCAGGGGACATGGGTTCGTACCCCGGTCCGGGAGGATCCCACATGCCACGGAGCGGCTGGGCCCGTGAGCCATGGCCGCTGAGCCTGTGCGTCCGGAGCCTGTGCTCCGTGGCGAGAGAGGCCACAGCGGGGAGAGGCCCGCGTGCCACACACACACACACACACAAAAGCAAAGTATAATGCAAAAGTGACCAAAATGAAAGGCCATTAGGTAGCAAATACTGCATATATAAATATATGTAGTACAATTAATATGAAGAAAAATAAGATTATCCTTCCCCCAAATAAGCAAAAATAGCCATACCTAAATTACATGGAGTAATGAGGGACATATTGATACCAATTTTTTAAAAAGTTTAAAGAAAATTCAAGCATACACAAAGTATAATGGTATAATCAGTTTCCATTACCCACCATCAAGGTTAAACAATTACTAATATATTGCCAAATCAGCTTCATCTATACTTACCATTTTCTACCATTTGTGCTTTTCCTTCCAACTTTATTGAGGCATAATTTGCATACCATATAATTCACCTATGGTAGGTGTATAATTTAATGGTTCTTAGTAAATGTATAGAGTTGTGTGCATTATCACCTCATATTCCTCAGTTTCTCCTTCTTTCATTGGTTTAAACTCCAGTACAATGTGGAATGTTTAGGTCTTATTTAATTTCCAAATATTTTGGCATCTTCCAAATTTATCTCTCTTGTTAAATTCTGATTTAGTTTTGATGTGCTAAGAGAACACGATTTTTATGAATACAATCCTTTTAAATTAATTGAGATTTGTTTTATGACCTAACATATCCTTGAAAATATTCCATGGGCACTTTAAAAGAATTTGTACTCTGCTGTCAATTGGTGGAATAGTCTATAAACGGCAGGTCAAATTTGTTGATAGTGTTGGTCAAGTCTTCTATATCATTGCGAATTTTATGTCCAATTGGTCTATCAAATACTGAGAGTGGGGTATGAAGTCTGTAACAATTATTGCTGAATTGCCTGTTTCTCCTTTAAATTCTGTTAATTTCTGCATCATGAAATGTGGGGCTTGGTTGTAATTATACTTATAATTGTTTTATCTTCTGATGAATTTACCCTTTTATAATTACAAATGTCCTTGTCACTAGTAAATGTTTTATCTTAAATTCTGTTTTGTCTGATATTAGTATCACCATTTCATTTTTCTTATGGATAGAATCTGCATGGTATTTCTCCATTTTTTTTTTTTTTTTAACTTTCTAACTATGTGTCTTCGGTTCTCAAGTATTTGTCTTTTACACAGAATATAATTGGGTCATTTTTAAAATCCAGCTTGAAATATCTTTTAATTGGAATGCTTAATGCACTCACATTTATTATAACTATTGATATATTGGAATTTAAAACTGCCATTTTGATATTTTTTGTCTCACTTTTCTTTGTTCCTCTGTAAATCGTTTAACGTCTTCTTTTGTTAAATACACATTTTTAGTGTACAGATGGAAAGATATACCATGTTCTTGGATTGGAAGAATCAATATAGTCAAAACAACTATACTACCCAAGGTAATCTACAGATTCAATGCAATCCCTATCAAATTACCAATAGCATTTTTTGCAGATATAGAACAAAAATCTCAAAATTTGTATGGAAACACAAAGACCCCAAATAGTCAAAGCAATCTTGAGAAAGAAAAATGGAAATGGGGGTTTCAGGCTCCCTGAATTCAGACTATACTACAAAGCTACAGTCATCAAAGCAGTATGGTACTGGCAAAAAGATGGACTTATACATCAATAGAACAGCATAGAAACCCCAGAAATAAACCCATGCACCGATGGTCAATTCATCTATGACAAAGGAGGCAAGAATATGCAAGGGAGAAAAGACAGTCTCTTCAGTAAGTGGTGCTGGGGAAACTGAACAGTTACATGTAAAAGAATGAAATTAGAACATTCTCTAACACCATACACAAAAATAAACTCAAAATGGATTAAAGACCTAAATGTAAGACCGGATACTATAACACTCTTAGAGGAAAACATAGGCAGAACACTCTATGACATAAATTGCAGCAATATCTTTTTGGATCCATCTCCTAGAATAATGAAAATAAAAACAAAAATAAACAAATGGGACCTAATTAAAAGCTTAAAAGCTTTTTCACAGCAAAGGAAACCATAAACAAATAAAAAGACAACCCATAGAATGAGAGAAAATACTTGCAAACGATGCAACTGACAAAGGATTAATATCCAAATTATGCAAACAGCTCATGCAGCTCAATATCAAAAAAAACAACTCAATCAAAAAATGGGCAGAAGACCTAAATAGACATTTCTCCAAAGAAGACATACAGATGGCCAAGAGGCACATGAAAAGATTCTCAACATCGCTAATTATTAGAGAAATGCAAATCAAAACTACAATGAGGTGCCACCTCACACCAGTCAGAATGACCATCATCAAAAAATCTACAAGCAATAAATGTTGGAGAGGGTGTGGAGAAAAGGGAACCCTCCTACATTGTTGGTGGGAATGTAAACTGGTACAATTACTATGGAGAACAATATGGAGGTTCCTTAAAAAATTAAAAATAAAGCTACTAAACGATCCAGCAGTCCCTCTCCTGGGCATATATCCAGAGAAAACCATACTTTGAAAAGATACATGCACCCCAATGTTCACTGCAGCATTACTTACAATAGCCAAGACGTGGAAGCAACCTAAATGTCCATCAACGTATGAATGGATAAAGAAGATGTGGTACATATATAGAATGGAATATTACTCAGCCATAAAAAGAATGAAATAATGTCATTTGCAGCATGGATGGACCTAGAGATTATCATACTAAGCGAAGTAAGTCAGAGAAAGACAAATACTGTATGATATCACTTAAATGGGGAATCTAAAATATGATACAAATGAACTTATTTACAATATAGAAACAAACTCACAGACTTAGAAAACAAACTTATGGTTACCGAGAGGAAAGGCATGGGGGAGGGATAAATTAGGAGGTTGGGATTAAAATATACACACTACTATATATAAAATACATAGTCAAGGGCTTCCCTGGTGGCGCAGTGGTTGAGAGTCCGCCTGCCGATGCAGGGGACACGGGTTCGTGCCCCGATCCTGGAAGATCCCACATGCCGCGGAGCGGCTGGGCCCGCGAGCCGTGGCCGCGGAGCCTGTGTGTCCGGAGCCTGTGCTCCGCAACGGGAGAGGCCACAGCAGTGAGAGGCCCGCGTACAGCAAAAAAAAAAAAAAAAAAAAAAAAAAAAAAAATACATAGTCAACAAGGACCTACTGTATAACCCAGGGAACTTTACTCAATACTCTGTAATAACCTATATGGGAAAAGAATCTGAAAAAGAATAGATATATGTATATGTATAACTAAATCACTTTGCTGTACACCTGAAACTAACAAATACTGTAAATCAAATATACTCAGATATAAAAAATAAATTTAAAAAACCCAAACAAAAAATAAAAAAAGATTACATATGCATCTTAATTTATTATAGTCTACTCAGATGAAAACTAATTTAACTCACTCCTATTACGATGGCTATTATCAAAAAAACAAGAGATTACAAGTATTGGCAAGGGTGTGGAGAAAAGGGGATGCTTATAAACTGTTGGTGGGAATGTAAACTGGTATAGTCATTTTGGAAAACAGTATGGCAGTTTCTCAAAAAGGTAAAATTAGAACTATCATATGATTCAGCAGAACCACTTCTGGGCATATATAAAAAGGAAATGAAATCACACTCTTGAAGCAATAACTGCACTCCAAAGTTCATTGTAGCATTAATCCCAATAGTCAAAACGTGGAAGCAACCTAAGAACCTAAGTGCCCATCAACAGATGAATGGACAACGTGAGATATACATACACACACACATACACACACACACACACACACACACACACACACAATGGAATGCTATTCAGCCTTAAGAGAGAAATCCTGCCACTTGTGGTAATGTGGATAAATTTAGAGGACACTGTAGTAAGTGAAATAAGCCAGACACAGAAAGACAAATAGTGTATGCTCTCACTTACATGTGAGATTGAAAAAATACTTGAACTCAGAAAAACAGAGTAGAATGATGGTTACCAGGGGTTAAGGGTGAGAAAAATGAGATGTTGGTCATAGGGTACAAACTTTCAACTGTAAGATGAATAAGTCTTAGAGATCTAATGCAGAGCATGGTGACTACAGTAAATGACATTGTATTATATACTTGAAATTTGCTAAGAGAGTAGATCTTAAATATTCTGACCACATGTACACAAATAATACCTATGTAAAGTGATGAATATGTTAATTAGCTTGATTGTAGTAATGATTATACAAGGTATACTTACATAAAAATACATTGTACATCTTACATATGTACAATTTATTTGCTCATCATACCTTAAAAAAACTAGAAAAAAACTAATTCCACTAAAATATAGAAACTTTGATAAGCTCCATTTTCCCTCTACCTTTGTGCTGCCATCATATTCATTTCACCCATATGTAACAAAAAAATTCAGTATTATAATTATTGTTTTTAAGCAATAACATGTCTTAAAGGGAACAGGAGAAGAAAAGAGAAATACATACCTGTATTTGTACAGCTTTTTAATATTTATCTACATATTTACCAATTGTGTTGCTCTTCATTTATTCTTGTAGATATGAGTTACTGAATGATATCATTTATTTCAGCCTGAAGGAGTTCCTTTAGTTTTTGCATGTATGTCAGGCCAGCTACCAAGAAATATTCTTATTGTTTGTATGAGAAAGTCTTTGTTCACCTTCATTTTTAAAGGATAAATTTACTTTATCTAGAACTCTTGGTTGACAGTTTATTTTTTTCTTTCAGAATACTGAATATGCTGTTCCACTGTATCTGACCTCCATTGTTTATGAAGAGAAGTTAGCTGCTAATCATTTATGTTTCCCTGTACAAGATCAGTCATTTTTCTCTGGCTTTTTTCAAGATTTTTCCACTTGTGGTTGTATTTCAATAGTTTGACTGTGATGTTTTCAGGTGTTCTGGGGTTTATTTTGTTTGGGGCTTATTGAACCTCATCATACAGTAGCTCCCCTACATATGAACGAGTTCCATTCCAAGAGCACATTCATAAGTCCAATTTGTTCACAAGTCCAACGAAGTTAGCCTAGGTACCCAATTAACACAGCTGGCTATATAGTACTGTACTGTAATAGGTTTATAATAATTTCCACACAAATAATACATAAAACACAAAAAATACAGAAAACATTTTTAATCTTACAGTACAGTACCTTGAAAAGTACAGTAGTACAGTACAACAGCTGGCATACCGGATCTGGCACTGAGTGAACAGGCAAGAAGAGTTACTGACTGGAGGGAGAGGAGGTGGGAAATGGTAGAGCTAAAGGATCATCAGCAATAGGAAATGGATGGCAAGCTGCAATTTCACTCACGCCTGACACTGATGGCACAGGTTCTGGTTCCTTGCTGGAGTCAATACTATCTACCCTCTTGAAAAAACAATCCAGTGATGTATGGGTAGCAGCTCTTTTTTTCTTGTCATAGATGACACGGTAGCACTGGATTGCATTCTGAATGGCTGCTGCAACCTTCGTGTACCATTCTATGTTTGGGGTCCTGTGCCTCAAAAACTAACAGTGCCTCCTCAAATAAAGAAAATCCCCTTGCCATTTCCTGCATCGTGAATCTCTTCTGTTCTTCAGTTACTTCTTCTTCTTCTTGTCTCTCTTCATCCTTTCTCTGGGCTTCCAGTTCCATCAGGTCTTCATTAGTAGGCTCCTCATGTTGCCCAGCAAGTTCCATCGTTATGGCCTGGCGCTTCTCAGCAGTACCAGCTACATCACCGCTGCTTTTACACTTGCTTCCAGACATCCTGGGCTTGGAATAAAGATACTGTACTACTGTACTCTATTCAGTACTGTAAAGTACACAAAAGCACAACCACCTGTAGAGGATGCACGCACATGACAATATATGCCAGGCACGTGAACTAACCTACATGATTGGACACGCGAACGCAGTTTGCATCTCGGAAAGTTCACAACTTGAAGGTTTGTATGTAGGGGACTTATTGTATTTGTGAAGTTTTGACTGTGATTTCTTCAAATAATTTTTCTGTCCCTATCTCTTTTCTTTTTGGTACTCTTATAATACCTACATTGATACACTCAATGTTTTCCCACAGGTCTCTGAATCTCTGGTCATTTGTTTTTCATTCTTTTTTTTTTTTCTCTGCTCTTCAGACTGAACAGTTTATATTTATCTTCAACTTTACTGATACTTCTGCCATCTGAAATCTCTTGAACTACTTTAGTGAATTTTTCACTTTAGTTATGGTACTTTCTTTTTTATAACGTACATCTGTTGATATTCTTTATTTATTGTCATTGTCATCATACTTTCCTTTAATTATTTAAACAGTTTTTTTTTCCTTCTTGAAGGTATCTATCAATATAATAGGAGCTTTGAAGTCTCTATCTGGGCCAACTCAGAGACAAGTTCTGTTGTGTGCTTTTTTCCCTGACTATGGGCCACAGTTCCCTGTTTCTTTGGATGTATCATAGTTTGTCTACAAAATTCAACATTTTAATTAATATACTGAAGCAGCTCCAGATTCTGATTTCCTTCCACACCCCCAGGGTTGCTATTATTGAAGTTTTAATAACTTATCTGGACAATATCTGTGGAATGTTTCCCCATAGTGTATGACTGTTAACAACCTTTCTCTGTTTTTTTTTTTTTTTTTAATGTCTAGCTTACTAGAGGTCAGCATAGCTTAGCTGTCATTAGGCAATGATTGGTCAGCAGTTGTGTTCAAACACCTCGAGTCAGTAAAATTTCCAACTTTTGTCAATGGATCTGTATTTATGTAGGGAAATGTATTTAAATTTTAGGCAGTTTTAAAGTCATCTTACAGCAGATATATGGACAACTTGTCCAAGCCCTTTATGGCTGTCTCATTTCTCATATATTCCTGATAAATCAAATTTCTGGCTAGTCTTCCAGTCAATTGTTTGCCCCAAACAAAACAGCAATTTTAGGCCAGCTGAGGTGCTTATCAGCCCATTTTTTGCCACCTAGTTCTCTACTGATACTGATGCTTCTTGGGCATAGGGTTTTATACGCTTGCCTCCAAATAAAGTCAAACCCTCTGGCAGTGAAGCTGCTGGTTTTCATGTGTTATAATACCCTGGTCTAAGAAATATGCTGACCAAGCTGGTGGGTGGAGACTGGGAGCAGTCCCAGGCAAAAAAACACCAAAGACTACCACTATTCTTATTCAAAGTTCAATAGTTTTCCTTATATAATCACTTTTCAATTAGGTATATGCTTTTGGTTGACTTCCAGAATTGTAAAATATTTTGTACAGCTTTTGCAGGTTTTTGAGTAGATCTGTTGACCTACTCATTTTGCTATCCCAGAAGACCTGTTTCCAGAGAGTAATTTCTAAGCCCTCCTTATGTGCCAGGCACAGGACTAGTCAATTTAGTTACAGTATCTCTAACCCTTACAGCAACCCTACAAGAGATGTATTATTATCCTTATTTTTCTAATGAGTAAAATAAGACTCATTATTTAAGTAAATTGTCAAACAAACAAAAAAGCAAAATAAAAATATAAACAAAAAAGTACCATGCTATTTACTTCCAAGGGTAATAACTACAAGTGGGAACATAGGTGGTTATTGCCCAGCATTTAGTTAGCAGTTTTATTTTATTGGCCAACCCCAACGCCAATTACTCTTAGTTTCCACTGTCCCATGGAAAGGTTAATTGGCAAGAAAATACCAAATAAATCAGTAGGAGAAACAAGCTATTTTTCTCATGCATACACCCTGATCACTTTAAAAAATATATTATATTGGTTCATAGAGTAGAGTTTTGTTCTCACATATAATCCTAATAAAATACAGGGACCCTCATGACCCTAACTTTTCATAGAGTCACATGCACAAAAACCCAGTCTAAAAACAAATGATCACTGGAAAATAATCCTAATTTTAATCCACATTTCTGGGTCAAAAAAGGGTATGAATTCAGAAGCTACAGAAGATTCCAGAAATTCCACTTCTTCTCCTCATTTCTTTCATATCCATCAACTGCTTCAGAATCTTTCCATTTCTGAAACTCTCCACAAACTAGACCCATATTCAAGTATTCTCTTGTTCTCTTAATTTTGTAGATCAGCTTTCCCTCTCTAGCTATGTAAGTGCCCTTTACTCAGCCTTCTTTACTTATTATCCAAATTCCACATCATTTAATACTACCAAAGATAGTATTACCCTTAGATATTGGAGGAAGCACAAATATGAGAAGAGACAGCCTTGAGTCTTTCTAAATGGTTAGTAAAGATGGAGGGAACACTTGTTTTTTTTTTTAATTAAAAAATATTTATTTTTGGCTGCGTTGGGTCTTAGTTGCTGTGCACGGGCTTTTCTCTAGTTGCGGCAAGTGGGGGCTACTCCTTGCTGTGGTGCGCAGGCTTCTCATTGCGGTGGCTTCTCTTGTTGTGGAGCATAGGCTCCATGTGTGTGAGCTTCAGTAGTTGCAGCACGCGGGCTCAGCAGTTGTGGCTCGCAGGCTCTGGAATGCAGGCTCAGTAGTTGTGGCACACGGGCCCAGTTGCTCCGTGGCACGTGGGATCTTCCCAGACCAGGGATCAAACCTGTGTCTCCAGCGTTGGCAGGCACATTCTTACCCACAGTGCCACCAGGGAAGTCCAACACTCATTGTTAATTTGTCTTGTCGCTGTTATCCTTATTAGCTGTTTTGTTCACATAGGTAAATAAGATCATAGGACAATAGAAAAGGCACAGATTTGGGGTCAGCATCACTGACTTTTAGTCCTTGATCCTTCTATAATTCTGATTATCCTTGGCACAGTATCTCAATCTTTTTGAGCTGCAATTTGATAATTTGCAAAATGGACAAAGGAATATTGCCATCCTCTGATTACCATCTCACAGTCAGGAGAGAGGGTGGACATGAAAGATCTTTAAAACTGAGTTGCTATGAAGATTACACAGGGAAACATTTGTAAAACTCTTGACAAAGACCATTCATTGGATTGACAAAAAATTGTGTCAATATTAACTCTGTTACTTCCAAGTTTCTAGCCTTGACAGGTGACTAGATAGTGATGCCACTCAGAGTACCTTCTGTGGAGGAATAGAACATATTTAAGTGTTGTATACATTGATTTTGAGGCCTCAGTGGGACTGAGATATGTCCAGTGGATTTAACTACAGAAGATCATTGATGGCCTTGGCAAAGATTGTATCAGAGCAGTGGTGGGGACCAAGAGCAAAAAAAAAAAAAAAAAAAAAAAAGAGATGAGATAAAAGAGAATATGTGATTTTAAGTATTAGTGACTAGGAAGAGAAGGATGCAAATGGGAATAACTACTAGGACGGGGAAGTAAGAGACCTTTGACAACTTTGGCTGCCTAGAATCTGAATAACCTGCATACGTGGTGGGATTTCCTAAGATCAGTGTGGAATCTGAAGGAGGAAGTTCAGTTTTTGAATCTGGAAATTAATGACAGAAAATTGCAAGGGACCATTTAGAATTCTTTCCATCAGCAGTGGCATTTGTTACCCCATCTGTAGTGGTGGAGTGATCCATGGCAGCATGCCGACACAGGGTATGATTTGGACTGTTGTTCCCAGAGCTGAGCCCCTCCCTTGGTTTCTGCCCGTTTTTGAGCCGATGTTCTAGCTTTCTATATGGGAATAGGAGCAGGTCTTTATCCTTCTCATAAAGTCAATTTCTGCTTACATTAAAGAGAACTGGATTCTGTTATTCACAGCTAAAAACCCTGACGAGTACAGTGGAGCACATTAAGAAAGGAGTGTTGGTAATTTATTTTTAATCTGGGAGCTAAATATACTTACTTGGTCAAGGGTAGGAAGCCAGTAGAGAAAGGATGAAGATACACTTATGCTTGTGTGCATACAGGGGAGAGAGAATAATTAATTGGGCAAGGTTCCTGTGAACTAAGAGATAAGGTCTTCTGAAAATAAGGAGATATTATTACACTGGTGAATGTATAACTAAGTGAAAAATTGTTAGATTAGCAGCTCACACATGTATGGTGTTTTCCATTTTAGAAAAGGTTTTTAAAAACATATTTATTGGGCTTCCCTGTTGGCGCAGTGGTTGAGAATCTGCCTGCTAATGCAGGGGACACGGGTTCGAGCCCTGGTCTGGGAAGATCCCACATGCCGCGGAGCAACTAGGCCCGTGAGCTGCAACTACTGAGCCTGCGCATCCGGAGCCTGTGCTCCGCAACGAGAGGCCACGATAGTGAGAGGCCCGCGCACCACAATGAAGAGTGGCCCCCGCTTGCCACAACTAGAGAAAGCCCTCGCACAGAAATGAAGACCCAACACAGAAATAAATAAATAAATAAACATTTAAAAAAACCAAAAAGAAACCTCCAAAAAACCATATTTATCAGTGGATAAAAAGAGAAAAACATATTTTCATTTAAATTAATCTATATGGAAAAAAGCAAATTATGATAACTTTAGATATATATTAATGGCCAAACTACACCAGTTCAGAATTACTAAAACAGATGAGACTTGTTAAAGGGAAAATGAGAATAGACTAGCACACATATCTAAGGCATCCTATAATTATATTAAATCCCAGGAAGTAATCAATGAAGTGATCAACACATTTTTATCTCTAGTCCGGGTTTTCCTTTGTGCACAAAGATGGTCTACTGACCTGTGAATATTGTGTTTCTTTTTAGTGGTACGATGGCTTGTAATTCTAACATAAAAAACACATCGGAAATGATTGCTCATAATGTGAAATATGTCTCATAGGATAGGCTTTGAAGGTAGTCATTTCAAGTTTCCTCAGCAACAAGGAAAATGGAAAGAATGCAAAATGCCTTTTGGCCTGTTTTAAGAAAATGGTGGGATCCAGGTGGAGCTGCTGTTGAGTCAGACAGACAACAATAGACAGATTTTAGACACCAATAACCTTAAAGGGAGAGTACATTTACAGGACTCCAAGTATGGAGTCTTATGGGGCATGCTTTGCTTTGTGCTTATTTCTCATGTTATAGGCTCTCTAGCTACCTCTGTACTGACCATCTGCATTTCACTGAATGATGTATCCATGCTTTAAATATGCTGTAGACAACCTCGCTTTCACCAGGGTGTCCCAAACATACACAGAGGCCATTTCTGATCTGCGATTAGTAGGATGAGAACTTTGAGCTTATTTTTTTGTATGTTGTGATGAATATGTTCTCCTGGTCTGTCTCCCATATTTTGTCTACCAGCGCTTCTGATTTGTGAGTTAAGGGTGGTAGTCTGTGACCCCAAAGAGATCACAGGTATTACTTCAGTCAATTAGTCACCACTAGTATTCATCTGCCACAGTAGCCTCCTAACACCTGAACCCTTTCTCCACAGCAGTGTTTATTGGTTAATATGTACTCTGGGAACTCTCTTTTGTTTACCAGCTAGTGAGTAAATGACATGAGAAAGGGATCTCATTGAGAAGCGGTTAGTTGACTGGGGATTGCTACCATGGCTTCACTGAGAAAAAAAAGGCTCAATGCCTTCAGCCTTGCACATCCAAATGCATGTTTTCTGACTACCTTGTTTTAATTGTTCCACAGGCCCCTCAGACCTATCATATCCCAAGTTGATGTCTTTACGTCTGATTTGCCTTCTTTCCATCTGCGTATGGCCCCTTGTATTTCCTCTCACAACTAACAGCACTATATTGGGCCAATTCTCCAAGCCAGAAATCTGGGGAAGGAGGTTCTCCTAGAATCCTTCCTTCAAGCTCCCAACCCTCTCATCTAATCAATTACCAAGTTATTTTACTTTCATCTACTGAGTATCTTGAATGTGTCTCACCTTTATAAGCTTTATTTTGCTCAGACACTCATTGTCCTTAATCTGAAATACTACAAAACTACTTAGCTTGAGTCACCCAGCTGTCAGTCTCACCCTCTTCATTTCACCCTGAGCTCAACTATCAGAGGGGCCTATATGGTTCCAAATCTCATCCATTGAAAAACCTCCCCATGTTCTTCTATGCCACCCCAGAAAGAAGTTTTTTGAGATACAAAATCTTTTATGACCTGGTCCATCTTGACCACTCTCTTTAGCATCACACCACACTCTGTCCTTTAGACAAATAAGAGAAATCCTCTTATTAAACTTGATTGGGATGACTGGATAGGCAGGTTTTGGAACAATATTGTTAAGCTGGACGGATTATATAAAGATGTTTATGCATATTTCAACATTTTATTTTCACCTAGAACATATAAATGATCATTAACTCACTACTCATTTGGTATGGGGGAACTGACTGAAATTCAGCATATTCTTTCTTGTATAAAACACTCTTAGACTGCATAATCTATGACTTTTAGTTTTGATTTCTTTAGAGTAAGATTTAGAGACATTGGAAAAAAATCTAAATGCAAAATCCTTCCAGATTTTTGTGGTTTCTACCCTCTACCCCCAATTTTAAATAGTTGCTTCATCCACATCTAACTGAACAGCATTATTTGCTAATCAGTCTTCCAAAGCATTCAACTTAGTTTTAATAGAAACCACAATTTTCTTTCTCTCTGCATTCCAAGTTTATTAGTTTATGTAATATTTAATTGAATAAGAAAATTCTAAAAATGAGAATAACTCGCATAAATGGGTTGGGAACAGCACACGGTTGACTCTTAGAAATCATACTCTCAAATGGTGGGAGGCAAGGTGCATGGTTTCAGGAAGTCCACTTGAAAAACTTTTAAAAACATCTATAAGTTACTAATATCCAGCACTCAGTTTGGAATAGGAATTGAGCTGTTGGTTTTATATATAGAATGAAGAGCTTAGAATAGGTAGATGAGTAAAGTAAATGGAGATTTAAGAGACCATATCTGTACTGAACTGCATGTAGTCCTTCAACGTATCCACTCTGTTTCATTGATTTTGCTCCTATCACGTTTCCTCTCTGGTGTGTCCATTCATTCTTCATTTGACTCCTTCCAACCTACAAGGCCCATGCCAGAGATCATCCTCCCTACTTCAACTCCCACCTCCCCAGCCCCATAAAAGTTGATAGAAGACCATACAGAGTATGCATTCACTTGTGTATCTATAGAGAGTGATATTGTCTGTACCAGCCAATGTGACAGCATGTTTGGATCCAGCTAGTCAGTTTCACTAGAATTTGCCAAGTTTCAAAGAAGAAAATAGGACCTAAAAGGATTAGCTATGAAGCTAATTTTTCATAGTCTTTTGATGAAGAATTATGAATGCCCTTGAAAGCTTTTCAAGAGTCATCAGAGAACAGATGGGCATAGATGAGCTTTTCCATAGACACCTGTGGATAATAATATCTGTATGATCCTCTCTGATCAATCTAAAAATAGATCTTTGGCGATATGGATTGCATCTAAAATATCTTCTGGTTACAGGTTGGATGAGGGTAAAATACCTAATTTCAAGTCTAATTCCTACTTAGATCACTAGAATTTACTAGTTGTGATCCAGTAAGACTGACACAAACAAATGTACAAAGTGTTTGAATCAAAGACCTTCTTTTTGGTGTAAATAACTATGGGAATTGAAGTCATTTTCTCTTAAGAGTATTAAACTCTGGAGAACACCTAAACTATGAGTTATTAACCCAACTTCTTCCATTTTTAAGATTAAAGCTGATCAAGTCCAATTTTCAGAACTAAAAATGTATCCATGGAAATGTGATATTATACAAACATTTAAAAAAAATGGTTCTGGCTCTGTAGATCTATTTTTAACTTATGTAACAATGTCAAGTGTAAAGATTTAAATGCCTAGTTTAATTTGAATGTGGATAGAAATTTTTACTATTTAAATTGAGAAAATAATTTTTGGTCATCCACAATGTACTAGACTTTCTGCTAAGTATTGTGGGTTATAGAGAGGAGAGTAAGATGTTGCCTTGCCCTCATGAAGCTTTCAATCTTGCTGGGGAAATAAAATATATGTACATATGATATATAATAGATATGTAAAATGTTATGTGAGTGTTATGAAAAGGAGCAAGAAGAACTTGAGAGCAAAGTACTTCTGCTTGAGAAGAGCAGGTAACATTCATTGAGGAAATAGTACTTCAGTTGGCTTCTGGAGCATGGGTAGGATTTTGAACACAAATTAAGGGGAAAGGCAATTTAACACAAAAGTAAATGGCTTTTGCAAAAGCTGCATGACAGAACACTTCAGGTCATTTTATGCTTGAGACACCAGGTGAAATGGTGAAAATGGAGGGTAACAGGCTTGCAAAGATAGGTCAGAACAGATTTCATGTCCTATTCACTTGCTACTGAGTATGGCCAGGTAAGGGAATGGGCTTGGTAAGTGAGAGGCTGGTGGGCAGAAACTGTAAGTGAGAAATAAAATATTGCTTGCCATATCAGTAAACAAAGGATGTCACGGTCATCAGAGATTGCAGCCCTCCACCAGTGAGTCCTGAGGGAACTCAGGAAGGAAACAAAGAATACCTGCCATCTAGCAGCCGTTAGACTGCAGCCACGCCTGACGGTGAGCCCTGAGGAAACTCAGGATGTGAAAAGACAGGATAGGGCCTGAGATAGCTGGGGTGCATATCAAACGAATGATTTCAGTGAGCCCAGACTCTTGCATCTTCCCATAGGAAGAAAAGTGCTAAATTCCTCAACCTGAGATATCTGGTTTTCTTTAATTAACGATAATCTTTTGACGTTCAGACTACCTGCCCTTTGTTGCAAAACTCCTATATATCCTAGCTCCCCTCTCGCCTCACCTCCTTGGAGCAGTTTTCTCAGGGTTACTTGAGATGCTGCCTCCCAGGCTTGAAGGCCTCAGTATGTCTGCCGAATAAAACATTAACTCACAACTTTTAGGTTGTATATATATATATTTTTTAGTCGACAGAAGTATATCTTAGAAAATACTAAAGGTCCAAGCTAAGTAATGTAAAATCGGATCTAGAATAACAACGCGAGACTTAGGACTATTTGGGCTTATATCCTGGTTCAAATACTTGCTAATTATGTGATCTGGGGCAAAGAACTTCAGCATTCTGTGCTCCAATTGCCCTTCTGTAGACATGGAAATAAGAATAGAGTTGTTATGAGGATTACATGAGCGATGTAAAGCATTTGGAACCGCTCCTGGCAATATTAAGTGCTGTCACCACCACCATCATCATCATCATCAGTATATAAGGGTCTATATAATGTATTATTAAGTCAAATGTCTATGGGAAAGCAATTAATATAAATGACTGAGGTGGAACAATTGTGGCAAACTGAAGAGAAGGCTTGCTTGCCCAAACCAGTGCTGCTCAAACTTTAAGATGCACATGAATCACCTGGGAATCTTGTTAAAATGCTGACTATGATTTATTAGATTCTACATTTCTTAGCAACTCCTGGGTGATGTCTGTGCTCTGGTCCAGAGACCACACTTTGAGCAGCAAGAAACATCTCTTACTTAGTTGCAACTGATCATGCCTTGAGAGAGTGTCGGAATGAGTGCCTAGTAGCCAGATCTAAGGTTTCAAAATGAGATAGAAATCCTATTTTTTTTAAAATATGAAGACTCTCAATTTTTAAATGTTGACAATTATTTCATAACAGTGCCTTTGTAAAAAGACCACGCGCTTTCCAAGCTAGATTCAGCTTATAGGCACTCAGTCTGCAAACTCCAGGCTGGATGAAGAATCAGGGTTAAAACTGGTGATAAGAAACCAGGGAAATTCAGGTATAAAGCAAGTGGACTAGAGTCAGGGCTGGAGGGATCCTGGGGGGCCAAGGCTGAATGTGTGAAAAGGCTTTTAGCACTGGTTTACATGCATATGTTGCCTACATTTAAAATATGGCCTACACCACAGAGAGACTTGTGAATTATAGTAAAATTTTGGTTTTCATTTTGTAGAAAACAGTGCTATCTGAAGACTATTTTTTTTAGGGACATCTGAATTAGCGAGAAGTCAAAATTAAAGAAGACTTAAGAGAAAACAGTTGTCTTACAAAGGGTGCATAGAGTAATATGAATTGCTAATGGAGATTTTCAAGAAGAGGTCCTACTAGGCCTACTTTAATGAATTAGATAAGGCTCATTTCTAATTAACAGCATCTATTTGCATGCAAACAGTGAGCTAAGGTCTTTAAAAAATAATTTCTTCCCTTAAGTACATTCAGAAATGCCTCCCATTAGCTTATTTACACCATTAATTTGCTTGGTAAACTAGCACAGATTATATACAGGTAAACTTTGGTTCAAAAATTCAGCAGTAGAGGCACTGAAATGAATAAGAAGTTACTGCTTTTACATAAAGTCTAACACAATAAGAACTTTTTAATATGCTTAGCCTTACTTTGGATTTTGATGTATTCTGATTGATAGAGATGTTTGCATCCTTGCAAAAGTAACATGAAAACATTTTTTCCCCTAGTACTGCTTGCCAGAAAGGTGTCAGTATTCCTTTGAGAAGGTGTTGCTGCCCGGGTCTTGGCTTCTATATAACATTCTCCAATGAAGGAAATCAGAGGCCCTTAGAGAATGGTAGATTCCATACCTGGGGCAGGAAAAATACAGGGTGAACCTGGGACATTTAAGCAGAAAGCTTGAACGGGCTCCCACTGGTGAAATTTGGTAGAGGTGAGGATCAGCAAGAACGATAACTAATTCATTACAACATATTGACTAAATCAGAATCCATAAGTCCATATTGAGATCAAAGAGAGAAAAAAAGGAAGTGTTTTCTTCTTTTTAATAGAAGAAATCAGCTTGTAGGATTCATGTCAGAACTAGGAAAATCATAATTTTGAGTCCCCAGTGTAACAACTGGGCCAGGGAAGGGTCATCAATGGGTATTAAAGCCATCAGATGACTTACTAATTTCAAATAAAAATATATTACTTTACAATTCAATATCTAATGGTTGCCACCTTAAGCAAGTGATCAAACTTAGCAGCATTTAGAGTGAGAATACCTCATATTATGCATCTCCTGATGTGATAAAAATTATATAGCATCCTATATGAAGTATTCTTGCCAAAAACATTTGACTTGTATCTTTTCAAGTTTCATCTAGACCCAACTTCCAGTTTAAAAGAAATACAGAAAATAGAAGGTAAATGGAATCGAAATTGGAAAAGAAGTAAAACTGTCATTCTTTGCAGATGACATGATACCATATATAGAAAATCCTAAAGATGCTACCAGAAACTATTAGAGCTCATCAGTAAATTCAGTCAATTTGCTGGATACAAAATTGATAAACATAAATCTATTGATAAACATAAATCTATTTCATTTCTATATACTAACAATGAAATATCAGAAAGAGAACTTAAGGAAACAATCTCATTTATCATTGAATCAAAAATAATGAAATACCTGGGAATAAACTTATTTAAGGAGGCAAATGAGCTGTACTCCAAAAACTATAAGACACTGATGAAAGAAATTGAAGACCACACAAACAGAAGGAAAGATATACTGTGTTCTGCGATAGGAAGAATGAGTATTGTTAAAATGACCATACTACCCAAGGCAATCTACAGATTCAATGCAATCCCTACTGAATTACTAATGGCATTTTTCACAGAACTGGAAGAAAAAAAACCTTAAATTTGTGTGGAAACACAAACAACCATGAATAGCCAAAACAATCTTGAGAAAGAAGAATGGAGCTGGAGGAATCAGGCTCCCTGACTTCAGACTATACTACAAAGCTACAGTCATCAAAATGGTATGGTGCTGGCACAAAAACAGACATATAGTCCAAAGGAAAAGGATATAAAGCCCAGAAATTAATCCACACACTTACGGTCAATTAATCTACGACAAAGGAGGCAAGAATAAACAATGGAGAAAAGACAGTCGCTTCAATAAGTGGTGCAGGGAAAACTGGACAGCTAAATGTAAAAGAATGAAATTAGAATATTCTCTAACATCATATGCAAAAATAAACTCAAAACGGATTAAAGACCTAAATGTACGACTGGATACTATAAAACTCCTGGAGGAAAACATAGGCAGAACACTCTTTGACATAAATTGCAGTGATATGTTTTTGGATCTGTCTCCTAGAGAAACAAAAATAAACTAATAGGACCTAATTAAAAGCTTTTGCACAGCAAAGGAAACCATAAATGAGATGAAAAGACAACCTATGGACTTGGAGAAAATATTTGCAAATGATGCTACTGACAAGGGGTTAACCTCCAAAATATACAAACAACTCATAAGACTTAATATCAAAAAACAAACAACCCAATCCAAAAATGGGCAGAAGACCTAAACAGACATTTCTCCAAAGAAGACATACAGATGGCCAAGAGGCACATGAAAAGGTGCTCAACATTGCTAATTATTAGAGAAATGAAAATCAAAACTACAACAAAGTATCACCTCACACCAATCAGAATGGCCATCATCAAAAACTCTACTAATAATAAATGCTGAAGAAGGTGTGGAGAAAAAGGAACCCTCCTACACTGTTGGTGGCAATGTAAATTGGTGCAGTCACTATGGAGAACAGTATGGAGGTTCCTTAAAAAAACTAAAAAGAGTTACCATATGATCTAGCAATCCCACTCCTGGGCATATATCTGGAGAAAACTCTAATTTGAAAAGATTCATGTACAGGACATTAAAAATATGGTGTTATTTTCAATTTTCTTGAGCATGATAAACACTCATGGTTATATACGGCATGTCATTATTCTAAGGCGATGCATGCTGAAATATTTAGTGGTTAAGTATAAGAGTGTTGGGCTTCCCTGGTGGTGCAGTGGTTGAGAATCTGCCTGCTAATGCAGGGGACACGGGTTCGAGCCCTGGTCTGGGAGGATCCCACATGCCGCGGAGCAACTAGGCCCGTAAGCCACAACTACTGAGCCTGCGCGTCTGGAGCCTGTGCTCCACAATAAGAGAGGCCGCGATAGTGAGAGGCCCACGCACTGCGATGAAGAGTGGCCCCCGCTTGCCACAACTAGAGAAAGCCCTCGCACAGAAACGAAGACCCAACACAGCAAAAATAAATAAATTAATTAATAAACTCCTACCCCCAACATCTTCTTTAAAAAAAAAAAAAGTAGAAGAGTGTTTATAATTAACAATTTGCAATTGTTAAAACAACAAAAATTTGTATGTGTATATTATTTCCTATATTACATAAAGGCAGATACTGGGGAGGTAGAGAGAAAGAGAAAGAAAAAGCATATATGGTGAAATGTTAATTGTTGAATCTAGAAATGTAGGAGGAGGAGAGGAGGGTATATGGGTATTCATTATGCTACTTTTTTTTAAACTTTTCTATATGCTTGAGATTTCTCACTAAAAAATGTTGGAAAAGAAAAATTTCAAGCAATATTTTCAATCCAGTAAAATTTAAAGTTGTTATTCCTCAATATATGTTAGTACAATTTTTGTCTTATCTGTGAAATGGAGAAAGTAATATCACATTCGTCAACAGAAAAGAGAGAATCTCTTAAGGTCATTTTTTATTGCTATGGGCAATGATTCAGAGATTCTTCAATTTAGGGACTGCACCTCCCATTATGCTGCTTTCCTCTTTCATTCAATCTTTCATAAACTGATATTATTCTAAGTAAAATACAGTTTCTTATGTTGTCAGCAACCCATTGCTTGAAGGCCTGCCCACCTACATTCCCTTGACTGGTACATCTCCTGGAAAACTCCAGGATAAAATAAATGAATGTTTGAGGATGGTGACTACACCATCAAAAAGGAGTAAAACCATGGTATTGGGTTGACCAAAAAGTTCGTTCGGGTTTTTTCCAAACGAACTTTCTGGTCAACCCAATATATGAGAATGAGGTCTGGGCAGATTAAACGAACAGCTGACTAGAAATAGTGTTGTTGTTGCTGTTTTAATGTTATGGACCCCTTCAGCAATCTGGTGAAGCCTGAGACTTCTCAGAATAATGTTTTTAAATCCAGAATATAAAATACATAGGACTCCAAAGGAAGCCAATTGTACTGAAATAGTTTCAAAACTGTTAGAAACACAAATTTGTGATAAAGTAATGCTTGCTTGTTTATTATTAACACATTAATAAGATACTGTGGTAGATCTAAGAACTACTGTAGTTTTGAAGCAGTGATAAGCATGAACCACATTTTGAGATATATGTAACAACTCTAATGAGATAGGAAAACATCTGTGATTTCACAGATACTGCTAGCATTGCTCTGGTTTGTTGCCTATATTCAAAATGCAAGGGGATGCTCAACTTCAGTTAAGAGGTTAGTGAAAACAAAGAGGTATTTCCCCCCATTCAAGCTCATGGCACCCTTTGAATTCTATCAGTGGACCGAGGCTTAAGAGTCTTCATATACAGGCTTGCTTTGTTTTAACCTATGACTTCCCTTTATGGTCAACAGGTTTTCATTTGCATCTTCTTCATTTACAAAGACCTTTTCGGTGGCTAAGCCATCATTAAACTCATTAGTATGATGCTTAAACCTATAGATGTTATCCAGTTCCTCTGCTTCATAATTGAGGCAACGGTAAATTTTCTATATTAAATTGCACAGCTAATTGACTATTTTATACTTCATTTACTTCCAACACAGACTAACCTTAATGGATGTCCACTGTTATTTGAAATTTTCTGAGAATTTTCTTCTCATATTTCGGATAGCTTACATTTTCAAAGAGAAATGTTTAAAATTATGTAGCTATAAAGCTACAAATAATTTTTGTAGACTTTAATTGCTTAAATTATACTTTTTTTTCATTTGTGTACATGGACTAAGAAATATTATCGATTTCCAACAGCTGCATTTAAATCCCACTGCAAACTAAGAATACTGTTGTCACCTTGAACAGTCATCTTATTTTTCACCTGTGCAATAAATAACTTCTATCTCCTTCTAACTTCTGCTTGGGGTGCATTGAAAGCATGACACTGATTAATAATAGTCTCATGTACAGCCCTCCCACAATTGTTAGGTTAACATATTCTTTATAAAATATTATTTTACTTATTTTTACTTTATGTGCTACTGGGTGCTTGGAAATAGCTGTGAGTGTGTTTGTATAGAAATGGCACTTATATTTTATTACTTTTTTACATTTCATAAAATTTAAATGATACAAAAATCCTGAGTATGCCACAAAACTGATCTCAGTGGAAATTTAAATATGCTAACATTTATTTTTTAAATGTATCATGAAGTAGACAACTTTAAAAGCTGAGTTAAAAAAAAAACTCAAGGAAGCTGATCTTGACTTTTTAAGGAACTAAAGTGCAATAGTTAATGTAGGTCAGAATGTTTAAATGTGAGAAATTTTTTCTAACCAATTACAGCCAAATCCCTAGCTGTAATTAACCTACAGTTTGTGTAATATTTCACAAGAGTCAGCATACACCAATTTCTTATAAGCTTAGAAAGATCTAAAATTTTACAGCTTATTTGGTGAAACAGGTATATCGCCCTATCTTCATTTATAAGTTATAATTTGCATTTAGAAGTCAATACCAATAACAAGAATTTTAAAATCCAGGTAAGAAGTTATAGAAAATATTAACAAGCTTTACTCAAACATTATATGAGTAAGGTATTTCAAAATGAGAAACAATACCTTGCATACAATAATGAAAAAATAATCCTCCAATCAATTTAATCCACTTTATGAATTCAACATATTCTTATACATGCTATTCAATTTTCCTTAACCTCCCCATTTCCTTTTTTTTTTTTTTTTTTTGCTATACGCAGGCCTCTCACTGCTGTGGCCTCTCCCGTTGCGGAGCCCAGGCTCCGGACGCGCAGGCTCAGCAGCCATGGCTCACGGGCCTAGCCGCTCCGCTAACCTCCCCATTTCTTAACATCTTATTTTGGACTAGATTGGGTATGGGGCAGAAATGATGTTATACAGGTTTAAACCTGCCCATAGTGTAAATATATCAGTTATTTAAATAATGGGATAGTTGTGTATTTAATAGAAGGATTTCAATTTTGGGAAAAAAAAAGTGTATGACTTTCCCAAGGAAGCAATTTAACTACAAAATTTGGATCTTTATTTTATGATTATATATATAATATATAAAACAATATATATTTTGTTTTATATATATATAAAACAATATTTTCTAAACCAAGATTTAAAATAAAAATGTTTTTAGATGAAGCTATTATTTTTTAACTTTAGCAAGATTTGTGTATGTGTGTGCGCACATGTGTGTAGATAAACTAATGCATTCGTTTTGTACAGCAATATGAATTGTACCTACTTTCTGAATAATGCAACATGAGCAAAGGCGGCCAGAGGAGGTGGGCAATGACAATGAACATAATTCCAAAATCTTTCTAACACATCCTCACCAAAGATGCTCATCAGTGAATTGTTCTAGCTTTCTGAATATTAAAATCCACCTATTATGTAGATGATAGGTAGGAAGCAAGAGCTTGGCAGTAGAACTGAGTTTTCATTGTTCATAACAATAGTCTCATTTGGTAAATAACGACCAAGTCCTCCCTTATGAAACAGGAAACATTCGCAACAACTGGAAGCATAATACAAAGTCCTGTTTATAAAAATATCTATGTTTTCCAACTGCAGCAGCACACACTTGGCTTTCTGTGCTTTCGATACATTCCAAGGGAAAGTTAAATGATGATTGAATTCAACACTAACCTTTCTCAGGTTTTGTTTCCCTCTCTAGATTTGAACGTTTTCAGCCCAAGTCCCTTTTCCGGAATGTACTAAGAAATGTAGTGGAACTAAAAGGTAAATATGACTATCATGTTTTTCAGCATCATAAGTCACATTTGTAGCTGTTAAAAAAATCTAGCCAAAGAGCAGTCTTTCCTACAAAACGGTCATTTATAACTTCCCTTTCTCATCTTCTTTAAAAAATAATTGAGACGCAGCTTGTTTAAGCTGGAATAGACTGAAGACATTCATATTTAAACAATCATGTGTGATTTTTAAAACAAACTTCAAAATTTAAAACGGTCAAAAAGCACTGCCTATTTAACTAGCAACGGCTACGTATTTTATTATTCTAGAAAAAGAAAGAACAAGTTCACTGTTGCTATTCACTGTTGTTGATGGGCTCCTTAACATTAGTGCCTTTCACCCTGGTTATAATCTTTCACAAAATCTTTTTTTTTTTTTCTTTTTAAGGGCAGCTTAAACAGCTCCGCTAAAACTTTAGAATTCCTATTTTATCTGTCGCCCTACCTCTTTTTTCTTTCGGCCAGCTGTTTGCAGACCTCCTGCCACCGCAGATTCAGGCTTCCCAATTTTTCTTGTAGAATACTGGCATCTGTTTTTGAGGACTGCTGAATTATTTCTTCCCCATTTGCATTCAATACTCTGACAACAGTTTGCCGCTGCCCGATGCCATCCTGGAGTTCCTGTGAGATACCAAAAAGGCAAAACAAAAATGAAGCCCCATGTCCTTTTATTTGAGAAAAGATTAAACAGTGTGCTACCACATGCAGTTCTATTGGAAGAGAAAGAAATAAAAAAGCTCCATGTGAAAGTTTCTCTATGAAACTGACATGCCCATATCCAAAGGATACAAGACAGAAAGACACCTTTCATGTGTCAGTAAAAAAGCACCCTCTCGGTTCAGCTCGTTTTTATATTTGTAAAGCTTGTCAGCTAGAGGATGTTATAATGTCCTACAAATCAATTAGTTGGAAACCTTCTCAAGAGCAAATTCGATTTCTTGTCCCCACAAGGATATTCCATGTTTAATAGTCTATGAAGTGTTGTAAAACTTAAACATGAAGAAAGTATTCAGATTTCTTCGAGACTGTCAATATGAGAGGTGAAAAAGAAGAAACATAGTGTAGCCAGAGTACTTTTTTAAAAGCCTCGAGATATTTAAACAAAAATTCATTACTATACGAGAAGGAAATTTATTTCAAATTCTGTTTCCATCAATTAATTTTGCATTATAAAACCACATAAGACTGAGAATTAATTGCTTTCAGGGGCAGCCTATCAAGAAATCCCTAAGGTACAGAGAAATTTAAAAATAATCTATAGCCACAAGAACATTTTTATGAGTCATTGACGGTGTCAAGCTTAAATATCTTCTGCTTTTTATCCTCAATGAAATTTTAAGAATACAGTGTCAGAAAAATAGTTCTTTTAAAAAAGACTGTTACAACCAAATATGTATTAAAAATGCCTTTTGCCGTTAAATAAAAACGGCACTCTCCTTTTTTTTTTTTTTTTTTTTTTTGCGGTATGCGGGCCTCTCACTGTTGTGGCCTCTCTCCATTGCGGAGCACAGGCTCCGGACGCGCAGGCTCAACGGCCATGGCTCACGGGCCCAGCCGCTCCGCGGCATGTGGGATCTTCCCGGACCGGGGCACGAACCCGTGTCCCCTGCATCGGCAGGCGGACTCTCAACCACTGCGCCACCAGGGAAGCCCTCCTTTTTTTTTAAAAAAAGAAAGGTAATCTAGAATTTGTAAGGCAATTACAACCCATTACTAAACCTGAAGTTTAGAAAATGAAATCATATAAGAACTTGAGATATTTACCATATTTCAATCTAAAGGACCCACAGACCCTTATGTATGGATGGGATAGTCATTATGCAGACCACTTTCCAGTACGTGTGATTCTAATTACATTAATATTCTTATATCCCTCTATTCCAAGAGCAAGTACATACAAACTCCATTACATGCTTGCCAAATAAATAAATGAATGCCTGTTTTCTAAGACTGGGTCAAATCTCCTTTAGATTCTCATTACACATAAATTTCTTGGGTTTTTGTTTGTTTGTTTGTTTTTTACTACTTTCATGTATTATTATTTTGAATACTAGAATTTTTGGTAGTATGTCTTCAGCAGTTAAAAGACTCACTAAATCCGCAAAAATGACAACAGGCCATTATTCCAGGAGCACAGTACCTCACAATGAACATAAAACTATGCACAGTCACTGAGCTATTCGTAAGCTTTCCCGACCATACTCTCTTGTGCATGAGACGTGCTCTAGTAAACACGTGATACTTCCTTGCAGCTAGTTGACTTTACTTGCATCACACTCTTTAACACCTGTTCAGATCACTGTTGCATGTGACAGTCATTGTTTAGTAACAGGTGGCCCCATTCATAACAAACTGTGTCTATATTCCGATTATACCATAAATTCCTTGAGGTCAGAGATTGTGTCCTATATACAGTCTTGTTCCTAATGCTTACTATAACATCTGGTTCATGAGGGGTTTCAATAAGTATCCACTGAGTGAGTGCATGAATCTATGAATAAAGGAAGTGGAGGAGGAGAGTAGGGGAGGAAGGAAGGAGTTCTTATCATTGCCAAGGTATTATTAGTATTAATACTGATCACTGGACCTCCTAGAGGTTCAAAGAAATAAGTACAATTTTCTAGGTTTTAGGCAGTGTATAATCTAGCTGACAAGATTAGACATATTTGTGAAGGATAATTTGTTACACTATATATAGTAGAATAGAGAGAAAGCAAGGTGCTCAATAAATGATAGATCAGAAGGGGGAGGATCTTAGTGGAAGGATGAAAAGGAGATAATTTGGGGGATAATTTGGAATTGAAAGAATAGGTAGGCCTTAGGGACATGCAGGTTTGGGGCGGAGGGGAAGGGGATGGCAGAAGACAAGGCCTATGGTGTGCAATTTTTGTGATCTGATCCCGGGTATACATTTGGGCTCTATGTCACCGTATGAGAGTGGAAGTTTAGGGAGAGGTGTAGCCCTGGATTAATATTGGGCTTGGGCAGAAAGGACTTTGCTTTTCATTAAAGACTTTGCAATTCGTTGGAGAGCAACAGAAAATGACATAAGTACAGGAGTGTCAGAGCTAGAGCTGTGTTCCTAGGTAATTCTGAGGCAAAGTTTAGGCTAATGTTAAGGCAGGGACACAGGTAAAACAGCTAGGACAGGAGTCTGCGAGGTAGGTATTGGGGCTAAACCTAGAGTTTAGACAATGCACCAGAACAGAAAGGCAAGAGGTAACATGAACTGTTAAGGCAGAATCAACAGGGCTGGAGAACTAGCTGGATCATGCAATCATGAATGACTCCTGAAATGGGGAAACCTTTGCCGAAAACACCAAAGTCAGGGAAGCTGTTAGAGGAGAAAGATTATGACTCTAATTTGTATCTCCAATGGTGTCCAATACCCACGACTGTTAGAAATACTTTTTAAAAATGCATGGAGCAGGCTTCCCTGGTGGCGCAGTGGTTGGGAGTCCGCCTGCCGATGCAGGGGACACGGGTTCGCGCCCCGGTCCGGGAGGACCCCACATGCCGCGGAGTGGCTGGGCCCGTGAGCCATGGCCTGTGCTCCGCAATGGGAGAGGCCACAGCAGTGAGAGGCCCGTGTACCGCAAAAAAAAAAAAAGAAAAAAAAGAAAAGAAAAAATGCATGGAGCACCTATCGGATGTGTACTATAGCACTGCGTCTCAAACTTTAATGTGCACATCTCCTAGAGATCTTGTTAAACTGCTGATTCTGATTCAGTAGGTCTGTTGAGGGCCCCAAATTCTCTACTTCTAACAAGCTTCAAGGGGATACTGATATCGTTGGTCTGGGAACAACACTTTGAGTAATAACATGATAGAGTAAATGCCTTCTGGATCTTTGTTAAGGAATCAAAGAATTCTTGAGGCTAGGTTATAATGCTATAAACTAAAGCTGCTTCAGAAATTTCTCTCAGCCACCTTGCTTTGTATTTTTGATCTTGGCCCTTCTACTTCATGGCTGATGGCTACGGTGACTTTTACAATCCAATTGTAGAATCAACAAGGGTTTTATTATTTCTATTTCCCAGATAAGCGATAGAACTGAGTAGCTAAGAATGAAGCAATAATTTAAAATTGTTAGATCCAAATCTCATTTATATAGAGTCCCAAATCAGGGCCTTCAGATTTTTTTTTTAATTTTGTGAAAGAAGAGCTCATTAAATAGTGTACTGCAAAATGTGAGATTTTGTAAGCAGGAGAAGTATTTATAGTGTATGACTGACATGAGGAGAATTTTCAGTAATAAAGCTTAAGACGACAAAATCATGGATCAAAACAGGAAGTAAAAACTTGTACATGTTGTTTTACAGTTAGCGTTTGAGCCCAAAGATAAAATTTGACTTACAAAATTAAATGTAAAACCTCAACCAACTTTATTCACTTAGTGAAAAACAAATTAATTTTCATTCTATAGCTTCTAGATATTTTAAGTACTAAATTATTCACTACCAGTGAACTTTCCAAGCTTTGATATCATATTAATGTTCTGTTGTCATAGGCATCCTTATCTATTTCTCTGGCAATTAACATCTCGTCTTAGCTTTGGATAGAAAAAAATCATATTTAAATTGATTGGGTTATTCATCATAGTTAGAAAGCCTATTGTGTTTTGATTCCAGTATTAAAGCATCATTCTTAATAATGACTGCTTATCAGACTCCCCTAGGGAGCTTTTTCAAAATATAAATATAAAAGTCCAGAATTCCACTGTAAACCAACTGAATCAGAATCTCTGCATGAAAGGGGACAAAAGTGTACAAAATAGATACACCATTAAAGAAAGGTAGGCAAGAAATACATGGAGCAGGCAAGGGAGCAGAAGGGGCAATGTTTTAGAGTTACTGCATTATTATTAACTTCTTGTATGCTTTTTAAATTGAGAAATGTTGGGGCTTCCCTGGTGGCACAGTGGTTTAGAGTCCGCCTGCCGATGCAGGGGACACAGGTTCATGCCCCGGTCTGGGAAGATCCCACATGCCGCGGAGCGGCTGGGCCCGTGAGCCGTGGCCGCTGAGCCTGCGCGTCCGGAGCCTGTGCTCTGCAACGGGAGAGGCCACAACACTGAGAGGCCCGCGTACCGCAAAAAAAAAAAAAAAAACACCAAAAAAAATTGAGAAATGTTCCTAAATTATAGAAAGTGACACACATATCTAAGTCCTCCAAGTCTGGTCAAATTGAGGGAAGAGAAGAAGAATTATAGGCAAGGAAGGAACAGCTATCAGTAGATTTTTATAGAGGGAAAAATATGAGACAAAGAAACTAGTACATTTTATATGAAAATATTGCATAAGTTTAATAAGTATATTTGTAAAACTTTCCAAAACTGTATCAAAACACAATACCTGGAAAATAAAATGTGACAACTGAAGAAAAATAAAAAGCTAAGAAGCAGTTATGGGAAATTGTACAATGACAAATTGGATAAGCTATGTAGGAGATAAAGAATTGGCAAAATATCACAAACTAGGTGGAATAGGAAAATAGATGAGACAAAAAGTGATTGGGAGAAAAGATAAAGACTGAGGGAAACAAGAGAGAAAAACAAACCTTCACTGAACAAGCAGATATGTCAAAAATCCAATCCTGTGATTTACTGGTAAGTCCTGTTAATGTTTTATTTTGAGACAGATTAATCATTGCCTCAGTTTACTCATTGGTCAAGTGAAAACATGTAATAATATGAACCCTCTAGAGATTTGTGAAACTGCCAGGTAGAAATTTATGGTGCAATTTCATAAAAAATATGATGCACTATCTTTGCCACTGTTCCTCTTTGTCAGTCCCTAGGATCCAAGTTAGAGTCTGAAAAATTGTTTCTGGTCCTTCTCTCAAAGATAAATTGGACAAGTTTGTCTCTCATGTTAGTTCTTAGACTATACAGTCATGACCATCTTTAGAGGTTTTAACGTGCTCAGAAAATATCTTTCAACTTTTGTTAGATGATGAATTTTTGTAAGGAAATGGACACATACTTAAGGAAAACAGCGGACTTAGCAACAGGACACACTCAACCTAGCCCATTCATGGGCTGGGTGATGCTATCCTCATGAAAGACTTGATGACCCTGTGAGAGCACCTCATGAGGACAGTGACAAGGATTGAAAGATGGCTAAAATTGGGGAAATCCAGCAGTTTGAAAGAGGGAGAAAGACAGGCAGAGTGAAAAAAAATAGTAAACACAAAAATAGGTAGGATTAAAAAAAGTGAAAAGTGGTAATTTTTTAGTAAAGAATGAAAGGTGTAGGAGGCAAGAATCAAGGTCCAGAGCCCAGAGTGAGGAGATCAAGAATGACGCCTACATATTTACTACAAGATTAAGTCCAAATACTAGCCTACCAGGCAAAGTCTGAAGGGCCTCTACAGCCTGTTCTCTCCTCTGCCTTTGCAGACTGCTCTACTGCTGCTCCCCAATTCCAACTTCAACTCCAACTCCCAGTAAAGCAGAATGGCTTTCTGCTTCCTCGAGTGTCCCAAGTTTTGCAGATCAAACTCATTGCTCAGCTTAAATGTTCGTCTTCTGCTGGACCCTTGAAGAGCCGAGAGAGAGCTAAGTGCCTCGCCTTTGTATAGGTATTTATAAAATATTTCTATTTAGTGTCATCCATTGGTAGCGTTCATGTCTATATTAGACTTTACAGCTAAGGATTAAGTAATACTGAAGGAGTTTTTTCTTCTTTTGACCATAAAATGTCTCCAAATTTGAACTGTACCTCAGACTCAACTTTTATCTAAGGACCTACAGATCTTTTATTTGTGATTTGCCAACTAAATCAAATCAAAGAGGAGCAGCCTTCACAAATGATCAATCAAAAATAAAATGTACCTTTTTAGCCTGTTACTTCTCCTGGTCTCATTTGTTTTGCATTTCAGTAAACATCTACTGTGTCCCACTAATAATACTGCTAAAACAACATGTATGTTTTTGTTAGTTTGTTACAGGAAATGGAGGCAGCAGGGGTCTGGTCAGATCTCACCTAGTACTCTTTTTTCCTGTGCAGTAGATGTGTTCCTTGGTTCAATTCACTATCTGCTCCTGATAATGGTTGCTATAAAAGAATAATGAGAATTCCTCCTCAAACTAGAATTAGATTGTTCCTTTTCCAAAGCAAACATCCTGCCAATGAACTAAAGGAAAATTATGTATAGTAGCGATTTATTTTAATGGGGCATTTACCTAATATCAAATTACAATGAAATTTCCTTTAGATGTGTTTATCTCGTCCACATCAGTGATAGATACATTCATTATTATCACTTCTCATCCACATCATCAGTGATATATACATTCATTATTATCACTTCTATTAAGGTGGATACCAAATGAATTAATCATAAAGTACTTTAAGTACTACATGCTTTATCAGATTATCTCAGGCTTTTGTTTTCTTCCTTCCCCAAGAAATAATGCCTTGGGGGGGGGAAAAAACCAAAACATGCATTTCTCAATTTCAAGCAGATTCCAAAGGAATAAAACAGTATATATGTTAAATCTCTGCCTTTGGGGATCTGAAACTGAAGGCTGCAAATTAAATCTGTCCTCAGACATGTTTTGGCATTAGGACTTTAATAATTTGAATGCCTTTAGGTGGAGCATACATGCCTTCCACTGCCCTCTGAGAGCAGTGGCCCTTGCTTTAAAGAAAACTGTTGTTATAAAGCACACAACTTTGCAAAGTTAATAGGTTTTACTTTGTTCAAATCAATGCTAGGTCTCTCTAGGTTCACAGATTTATTCAAGCCTTCTTGGCTTCTAAATCATTCATTAGAACTCCAGGAGAACTACCAGGAAATATTTAAGAGCTGTTTTTCTCTCCATTTACTTAGATCTGTTAAGAAAACAAATTGACGTTTCTCTGATCAAAAGGAGGCTCTTGTCTCTGACCATGCTTTCATTATGTGATCCTGGTAATAGAACACATGACTTGAGGCATAAATTCTTTCTACGTAATTACTAGGATAGTTTTAAAAACTCTGAAAAGTTGTAGTTCCTGTTGGTACTTGCCATGTTTATCAAATATTTTCACCCGTTGAGTCATTCATTGACTGAACAACTATTTATTGAGCATCTCCTATTGGCCAGGCACTATGCTAAGTGTTGTTCATCATTGGCCGCAGTAGAAGGATGGATTGGAGAAGGTCTAGAGTAGAAATAGAGAGACCTAGTAGTCATCACTGTAGTTAAGGTGAGGAAAAATAGTAGCGTGGATTGGGGAGTCAGTGGTACAAGCAGAGAAAAGTTGATGAAACCAACTGATATTTGGGAGGTAGATAGATAGGATTTAGCCATTCAGTGGAGATGTGAATGAAGGAAAATACATCAACTGGGCAGTTGGAGATACTGGGCTGAACCCCAGAGGAAAAATTAGGACTGAAAATATAACTGCGATCACTACTGGCAGAGCTAAGTCTAAAATTTGTGATGTTGGTTTGGCTCTGAATATGGTTGGATTTTTCATTTTCATTGAAAACTTTGTGGGTAACCTCAAAGGTAGCATTAATAATCCAAACGTATTTGGACACTCCCTGAATATTTGCATGAAAATTGTTACACAGGAAAGTGAGAGGAGTAATGTTGTCATGACTGGCCCTTGCTATATCTCTACACTGAAACACTTTCTGTTCATCTGCTGGCAAAGAGATCAATCTCATGATGTGCATAATATAGAAAGTTGAGAGGCAGTACAATTCTCCATTTCAAAAAGAATAGAGTATCGCTCTCATAAAGCTGTTTGTACCTACTTACCCTATATTTGACCCACCCAGTGCTAAAAATCACTGGACAAAGATGAATTAAAATATATTCATGAGAGAATGAATAAGAGATCAGGAATTAAACTTGTCCCTTAACAAACTCCTTTTCTGTACTCAAAGGAATTCTATGTGCTTTAACTGTGGCATAATCTCTAAATGGTTGTTTAGTATAGGTAAACTGTTCAATGCAGGTAAGTATTCTCTTCAGTATGATTCACTCCAGCAAATAGTTAGGTTACTATTTTGTATCTGATACCTTTACAGTGATAAATAGGTTCGTATTTTCCTGTCAATACTCAGTTTCATGGCGGAGAGAATAGCAAGCAAATAACTACATACAACACTGTATTATAATGAGATTATGGAGATGATCTGTAAAAGAGACCAATTACTTGTATGATTGTGTGTGTATACATATATGTACCTAGGTTTGGGGAGATGATCAGGAGAAGAAACAGAGATTGTGGTAATTATGATTATCAAAGCCTGAGGCACTGGACACAGTGCTGGATGCTGCTTACCTTAATAATGGTTCAAGAAATATTCACTCATAAATTGAGCATAATACTAGGCAAGATATGACAGTACTCTTGAATAGTTTCCCATCTAAGAAAGGTTAAAAGTAAAATTTTGAAATATATTCAACACCCTAGTATGGAAGAGAGACATTAAAAAATAATTGTGTTTTACTAAAGTCTCATCTCTTACCACAAATAACAAGTTATCAAAGTAAGGTTTAGTTTCTCAGGCCCTTGAGAATGGAAAGGCCCAGAAATAAAGAGGGATAAAAACAGATCCCTGTGTCTAACATCAATTAATTGATTTTAAACATTAGCTTAGATTACAGAACCCCCAAGACATCCACTAACAATCGACCTCTAAGCACATGTTGGGCATCGCTAAGCCTTATATGTCCCTCTTGCCAAGTTACACAGGCATTAAACACAAGCTACCCTTTTCTGTTAAAGCCTTAATTTCTGAGGTTAGCTTTCTTATTTTCCAACTCATTATCTGTTGTATGGCAATGCTTCTCTCCTTCATGGAATTAGATGAGAAGATGATAAAAGACAATTGTGTAGCTGTTGTTGACTGAGCACATCCTCTGGAAATCAGACAAATCAGGCACAAGAATGGATTCTCTCTGCTATTAACATATTTGTACAGTGTCAACAATTTGTATCTTGCTGAACTATATACAAATGAGAAGAACCTAAGAATAAAACAGCCAGGGGACTTAAGCAAGTCTTCTGTTAAAACTTCTGGAATTACTCATGTGAATCCCTAAAAGATCAGAGATAGTTGCAAAAAGAGGTGTTGTTGACGTCCTTAGAAATCTAATTTGTGTAGTGGAAGAGATTCAATTATCAAATGTTAACGTTTTCTAAATTTTTTATGTCTAGTGAAGCTTCCTTAACCACTGCTTAGCATTTCGGCACATTTCCATTTGACTTAAACCCAAAGAAAGTCAAAGAAAACATTTAACTCTTAAATGTTTCTTAAACTCAAAGGAAACATTTTGAAGCCAACAATAACATCATTTTGAAACTGCTTTCTCTTGTTGATTTTACTCTCTATTTGAATGACATCTGTATTCTCCCAGTTACCAGGTTGCCAGTTCATCCTTATTTTATCCCTTTCTTTCTTTTCCCCAATTCAAGTCTTACTGATCCTAAATGTTACACCTCCTGCCCAGTTGATTCCATCACTGTTACTTCCCCCTCCCTCGCTGGTTGTTCACCACATTTCATCTACGTTAGTAATACTTCCTCCCAACTGTTTTCCTTCACCGCTTCTCACACCAAAACATCATATGTATCCTTTCCAGATTAATCCTCCTGATGGGCAGTACTGGTGGTTGATTCTCTGCTCAAACATACATACTGAATCCTCATTACCTGCTTAATGAAGCCCAAATAGCTTAGGTAACATTCAGAACCTCATAGTATCCTGGGAGAAACCTTTCTAGGCTTCTCAAATTGACTCTACAATTCTTTATCCATGGACAACTCACAGTGATTCCTCGGCCATTCCCTAGACCTTTGCCATTCTCTTTCCTCCATCACAAATGCCCTTGTTTCTACTTATGCAATCCTTTCATTTCAGCCCATTAGACTATGAGCTCCGGGAGACAAAATCATCACTGGTTTTCTCACTCTAGTGCTTAGCAAAGTGCCAGCTACATAGATAGTAGTGCTCAAAAGACGTCTGTTAAATGGATAAATGAAAACACACCCCAAATACTATCACACTTACAAGTAAAATTTCAACTAGAAGTCATCTATCCCACAAAATTCTACTGCCTATCAACTGTAGGATGTCTTTCATAGTCTATATAAAATTAAACATCCTTATTTTGGTTGCAAGTTTATGAGTTTCTTTGGTGCAAGGACACTGTTTCCTCCCTCCCTTCCTTCCTTCCTTATTTGTTTGTTTATTTATTTAAGCTGCCTTGGGTCTTCGTTGCTGCTCTCGGTTGTTCTCTAGTTGAGACGAGTGGGGGCTATTCTTCGTTGCGGTGCACAGGCTTCTCATTGCGGTGGCTTCTCTTGTTGCGGAGCAAGGGCTCTAGGCACGTGGGCTTTGGTAGTTGTGGTACGCAGGCTTCAGTAGTTGTGGCTCATGGGCTCTAGAGCGCAGGCTAAGTAGTTGTGGCACATGGGCTTTAGTTGCTCCGTGGCATGTGGGATCTTCCTGGCCTAGGGCTCGAACCCATGTCCCCTGCATCGGCAGGCGGATCCTTGACCACTGTGCCACCAGGGAAGCCCAGGACACTGTTTTCTTTATGTTTGAGTTTTCCACCACGTTAATCAGTAAAAGTTTGTTGGCTACGTGACTAAATGAATAAGCATATTACATGTGGTAAAAATAATGATTAAATTATATTTCTGTATTTTAAAACACCTAGTAGGCTTCTAAGCAACAAGTTACTGCTGATGGCTCTGAAGAGACAATCTTCAGCAACTAGTCAAAGAAAATTAAAATGTTTGGCACTTCATATTAGTGACACGGATGTCCATGGAGCAGGGCTTCTACAAAGGTAATGCACCGCTGTCCAAGCAGCAACACTGTTTGCAATGGAGTCTTCAGAGAAAATATTTTAAAAAGTAGGGAAATGTCTCTGTCATTTCCAATTTCCAAGTGATATCAATGACCTCAAAATATTACTTTCACCCAGTAAGAAGGCAAATGATCTCTGTTCATGAATGGACAGTGAACACACGAAAAGATGTTCAATATTGTCAGTCATCAGAGCGACGCAAATTCAAACCACAACAAGATACCACTTCAAATCCCACAAAATGGCAAAAATTAAAAGGACTCTTAAGATCAAATACTGGTAGGATGTAGAGCTAATAGACAGCTCCACCATTACTGGTGGGAGTATAAAACGGCACAACCACTTTAGAAAAGTGGTTTGCGCCATCTTATAAATTTAAACATTTGACTCAGCCATTCTATTCCTAGGTATTTACCCCAAAGAGATAAAAACATATGCTCACAAACAGACTTGTACACAAACAATCATAGTGTCTTTATTCATCTATCCCCAAACTGAAAGCAGCCTGAATGTCCATCAACGGAAGAACACACAAACAAATTGTGGTATATTTATACAATGTGAATATTAACCAGCAATAAAAAGGAGTGAACTATTGATATACTCACAACATGCATGACTCTCAATAGTAGTATGTTGGTCAAAATAGCACATACTGCACAATTCCATCTATATGGAGTCAAGAACTGACAAAACGGATCTATGGTGATAGAAATGATAACAACAGGTGCCTATAGGGAGTAGGAATTGACTGGAATGTGGCATGAAGCAATGGAAATGTTTATTAATTTTTTTCATTGAGGCATTGCTTTTATGAGTAGAATCACTTGACAAACTTAAATTGAACACCATATCTTTGTTTCCCAGTTCTTGGGACATCCTTCTACACTTCCTTATTTATCTGCTACAGTCATACAGAGCAAGAAAGCATAGAAAATAAATGAAATGGCAGAATCTGAATATTAAGTGAAAGTGTCTTGAGAGACTGAAATGAAGAACTAAATAGGTTCAAATTTTATATAAGAATAAGCTTTTCCTCCCCTCCCAAATAAATCTGTTTTATGTTTTATAAATTTTACTTCTATTAAGAAATAAGAATAATATCACTTTCAAATACTTATCTCTCCTCACTTAAACACTACCTTAGCCATGTTAAAAATGAAGATTTCTAACAAATTTAACTTCTCTCTCACTTCACAAAGCACATATATCAAGAGATGTTCCTTGTACAAGAAAAGAACTAAGAAAGGCTGATCGCCAAACCTCTGTCATTTGCAGACAGAATTTAAAAGAGTTCAGAAGACTGATCAGGTTATACAGGGACAGACTTAGTGAACCATCAGGGATGTTACACTATTTTTTTTATCCCTATATACGACGATCGATTTGAACAATTGTTAAGACAAGTAAAGTGGCATCCATCTTTCAGGAAAGTGTGTATGTATATATGTGTGGTGTATTTATTAGATTAAGAAGGGGGGGAAGTAGGGCCTCCCTGGTGGCGCAGTGGTTGAGAGTCCGCCTGCCGATGCAGGGGATACGGGTTCGTGCCCCGGTCTGGGAGGATCCCATATGCCGCGGAGCGGCTGGGCCCGTGAGCCATGGCCGCTGGGCCTGCGCATCCGGAGCCTGTGCTCCGCAACGGGAGAGGCCACAACAGTGAGAGGCCCGCATACCGCAAAAAAAAAAAAAAAAAAAAAAGAAGGGGGGGAAGCATAGTGATCCCATAATCTTAAATTTTGAAAGAGAAAATGGATCAAGAAGCCCGCGAGACTTTCAAAAATAAAATTTTGACAACATAATCGCAAATAATCCCAAAGAGGTCTTAAAAAGCAGTGTCGTGTTTAACAAGATGCATGCCACCACACAGGGGATCCTAAACGAGCTCAGATTCTAAAAGTGTATCAACACGGGATGAAATAAGAGATGCGTAACTGAGGGCAAATACCATAAAGAAAAATATAGAAACAGTGAGGAACAGCTGAGCCTGGAACTGAGCAAGACTCGTGACGATGTTAAAAACAACATCCAGAGCCTTTTCACTTTCATTTGGAGAAAGAAGAACCAGAAAGAGATAGGGTCACTGACTGGGGCAGAAGGGGAAGGTGAGGGATAGAGATGACACAGAAAGCAGAACTGCCCAGCTCCTCTGCTTGTCTGCTCTGTCAGGGACAATGTTCATCAGACTGGAAAAGGCATAACTGTACGAGAGAAATGAAGTCCAAAATAGGTGAGGGAGTTTTAAAAGAGCACCTTGCTGCTCTAAATGAGCTAAAATCTCTGGCCCCAGACCAATTATATTCTGGGGAACTGAGAGAACTTGCACAGTATGGTCCTACCCTGCTGTCAGTGGTCTTTGAGGAACTATGTTATCACTGGATGAGCAAATGTCATCCCAATTTTCAAAAACGGGAAGAAGTCAGTGCAACTGGTTTCCATCTATCCCTGCTAAAGGGCATTTCTGGATGACTGAACAAGGCGCAAACAAATACTCATTAGCAAAGACAATGTGAGGTGGCTCATTTGGGTTTGGATGACAACTTGTTCTCATGGTGGACATGCATGCCTGTGTTTGTGGTTTAATCTCTTATGCAGTACAAAAACTGAATTCCACATTTCTAAGCAATTTAAAATAATTTCTTTCTTCAGCTAATAAAATTGTCCCCAGTTGCTAAAATGAAGTAACCTTGTAAATACTTCATTGTATTCTACAAGGTGCAGCAAAAAGTCCAATTGCCTACCACCTGAACAAATTCGAGGACCTTTGGTTAATAATGAACAGAGACGACGGACGATCTGGTGTATGAACCACTCTGTGTATTTGACATGGCAAAAATATGTTTTCTTTACACAAGAATAGAACAAGAGGAAATAAGATTCAGGGACACTGAAGAACCTATGTAGGAGGGAAATTTCTGAAAAGAGGCATGTTAGAGTTAGACTAGATGAATATCAAGAAAAATGTTAAATGTGATCTCTGGGAAATAAGATTATTAATGATTTTTACTCTTGGTTTTCTTTCATTATTTTGAATGTATTTTTTACAATGAAAAATTATACTTTTTCAATCAGAAAGATAGCTTATATTCATTTGGAAAATGAATATAAACTCACTCAAACAACATAATTTATCTGGAATTTTTACTTAAGAGTGAGAACACACAACATAGCCTTTCCCATTGCTGTATTTTAATTATTCAAATGCAGTATTTCAAAATAAGGTTATCTCATTTTATCTACTAAGATTGCAGCACTTGTAAATATAATTCACTATATTATTTGCTCAAGTAGATACTATTAAACTTACTTAGGAATACAGCCATGTATAGTGGACAAGATACACCTCAAATTGTAAATGATAATTCATCACATCTCAAATAATGTCATCAAGCTCCTCTAATATCAATATCATCATTTCACAGCTTTCTTTAATGGTATTTTTCTACATATTAGTTTAGAATAAATCAACATCATGAAAATCCAAAGGAAAAGCATTTTTTAAAAGTTCCATAGGTCCAGTTTACTTGATGCCCTATGAATATGCTGCCTTTTATAAAAACTAAGACAAATACTCAAGTGAGAACAACTTAGAATTATGACAGCAAACATATTTTAGGAAAATAGCCGGAAATGGCTCTTATCTTGTTTTGACATTCAAAATAAACAGCTAATAAGGACTATCATGGTTTGGAGGCACTTCCTCAAACTCCCAGTCTATGCCACCCTTTTCCCATACCGATGTTCCTTTTTCTTATCCCTGACCTTAATATCAAACTTTCGTGTGTATCTCGCTTGTTCCATTTTTTCTATTAGTATTTCATTTTATAGTTTGAAGTTTTGTTATACACTGTCTCAAATCCTTTGTGGATTGAAGGAGGGTATAAATCAATAAAACCTAAAACTCAATTTGTTTCTTTAAAATAAGCACTTTAGATGTTTAATCAGTAAAGACAAACAAAGCTATCTTTGTATTTTACATTTAAAACATTATCATATTCTCAACGTGGGAAGAAAATTGTTAAAAAAGAGAAGAAAGATGGGGGAGAGGATCAATCTGAGACATTCACAATACATTCCAGATTCAGCAACAACTTAAGTACCTGCCTACTCATTGCTCCCAGTATGATCCTTTGGTCAAACCAGGAATGTCATTTATCATATAGAAAACTGTGTCAAACAGGTGAAGATGTTATTAACATTATGCTAAGAGAATTATTACTATTATCTCATAGGGATAATATATTACCCTTACATACTTTATAAAGTGCTATCAGATGATTATTTCATTTGAGACCCGCACAAATGCATGAGGTAAGCAAAAAATGTGTTACTATCCCCACATTAAAGATGAGGAATTGGAGGTGATGGATATGTTTATGGCATAGAGTGTGGCGATGGTTTCACAGATGCGTATTTACTTCTAATATCATCAAATGTATACATTAAACATGTATAGCTTTATAAATATCAATCATACCTCAATCAAATAGTTTAAAAAAAGAAGATGAGGAAGTGGGAGCCTAAATGGCTTGTCTAACTCATCCTACAGGTACCGGAAACAGGACCAGGCTCTAGATTAGCACCACGTTTCAGTGAGATCCTCCCTACTCAGTACTGCCTCTTTTCTGACTCAAGTACTTAGATATTACAGAGATATGCAGACACATGAAAAGTAGAAAATACACAAAACTGGGCAAATTGCATACATATTTAAATTATTGTGAACATAATAAACCAAGTTTTTCATTATTATAGCTCTTGGGAGAAAGGGCTTATTTGATACAGGTTTTCCTATTAAAAAAAACTATTTTGTCTTCCCATTTGATAGCATTTGTATATTTAATTAAATGTGATCATTAGGTAAAAAACGTGGATCAAAATAATGAGAAAAATATCAACCCCAAAAATGTTTGAAGCTGATTTAGAGAGGACCACAGCATTCCTAGATCGGATTACATGTTCTTGTAAAGCTGTTATATTAGAATGTCATGCTGACATGATTCTTGGTAATGTATTTAATGGTTAAAATATACATAGTGAACATTTGTGTAGAGCTCACTGCATCTAATTTTGTTTCCTTTGAAATAAGAAGGTGAATGATGCAATTGTGGTGTTTTTGCTGTTAAACTTAATGAAAATTCTGTCCACTATCAATCAGATGGATCTTTTCCTTTTTTGTTATCCAAACAAATATGCTCAAGAGCAATTTATTTTTATTGAAAAGTCCTGTACTACCATGATGAAAAAATGCAAACAAGGCTCTAATTTCTTTCAGATGCACTTGCTGGCAAGGTACACACTGGTGCGTAGGGGCCGCTTTACTCTTATATTTATATTATTGATGTTATATGGACAGACCAGGTGTTGTACAAATGGACAAGTTTTTAAACGAGCATTTTTTCAATAAATAATACTGGCCAACCTTCAGAAATGAAAATGTGCACATTGTCTTTTTCTCTATAAAAACAGAAGGTTGAATGAGGCTCATCTGAAATGTTGCTGCAATTGAGTGATATCTACTTAGGCCAACGTTTGTGTGGGATGATTTGTTTCAATGTGTTCTTATAGTAATAGGTTATACTGTGATGATGACAGGTCAACAAACCTCACACATGCCATAAAAACCAACGATATAGGAAGAATAATTTCATTTTGTAAGGATTTTTTTTTTTTTTTTTTTTTTTTTTTTTTTTGCGGTATGCAGGCCTCTCACTGCTGTGGCCTCCCCCGTCGCGGAGCACAGGCTCCGGACGCGCAGGCCCAGCGGCCATGGCCCACGGGCCCAGCCGCTCCGCGGCACATGGGATCCCCCCAGACCGGGGCACGAACCCGCATCCCCTGCACCGGCAGGCGGACTCCCAACCACTGCGCCACCAGGGAGGCCCCATTTTGTAAGGATTTAAAACCATATTTCATTTTGAAGATCACCATAAGAGACAGAAACAATGTGAAAATGTGGTAATAAGTCACTATTATTTCTTTCAAAAAGAGAATTCACAAAAATAGAAGAAATCAGAAGAGGCCATAAACATGAACAAATCTATCTTCTACTATTCTTAGTTAAGCATATGAAGGTTATTTGGTTGAAGCTCTGCCATTCGATACTGAAAGCCAAAAACAAAACTTCTGCGTGATGATTTAGATATCTCTGAATATAGCAATGCATTCTCTATTTACCAATTTGCCAATATTAAAAAAGAAATGCCCCAATCCTCAGCGTGGATGGTTATGTTAAAAAATTGCTTTGAAAAGTCAACTGTATTTTTTAATATGAAAATCAACATTTAGTTAAATAGTTATGTTGCCACTACATAACAGCCTTTGGGTAAGTGTGGATGAAGTTGAGAGAGCTCTCACGTGCTTAAATCCTGACACTGAGATTTTAATTGACAACCAACATTATCTCTTTAGTTCTATATATCTAAATATACAGAAGTAAGAAATAAGGTAACCATTCGTCTATAAGACTAGGATAATCAATTAATTTGTTCAGTAAGTTTTTATTGAGTGTGCTGCGTCTTACATGAGACAGTTTCTGACCTCATGGCATTTCAATCTGGGCATAAACAAATAAGTACGTACGTACACACACACACACACACACATTGTGATAAGTGCTATGAAAGAACAACACAGAACACTGTTAAAAAAATAGTGGAGGAAATGCCCAATAATTGGGGAACTGTTAGTTAACTTTATTAGATGGCCTGGAAAGGCTTTTGTGAAGAGGTTATTGGAATGGAAGATGTGCAAATAATAAGAGTTAACTGTTTATCCTGATACAGAAAATAGAATGTGTGAATTTCCTAGTAAAGAAAGCATTTATAAATGTGTGAGTAAAAAGAAGCTGAAAGAAAACAAGAATGGCTGAAGCCACTTGGGTGCAAGGGAGGGTGGCATGAAATGAATTTAACTGTACAGATTCATGAACAACAATGGTCACTACAATGACCAAAATTTAGAAACAATTCAAATGCCCAATAATTGGAGAATAATTCTTCATTTTGAGATTTTATTATATTGCCTTTTACACTAAAAATATATTATTAATGATTAAATGAAATATGAGGAAGATAGTAAATAACAGAAGATAAAATAGTATATGTAATACAATTCTACTTTTTTAATAGAAAAAAATTCTGAAAAAAATCACTGAAAGTTTGAAAGCAAAGTTCAAACCTATTAATGGCAATATATGGAGAGAAAGATTATTATGAGTGTTTTCGTTTAAAAAAATACTTTTATGAGTTTTCAAAATTTTGGATGCTGAACTTTAAAAATTGTAGGCAAAAATAAAAATAAAACACAATCACCATAACACCTTTCTCAATATTAAAAATAAGCTTAAACAGACAGAACTAAAACTACAATGTTCTTTTTTTTTAGCATCTTTATTGGAGTATAATTGCTTTACAATGGTGTGTTAGCTTCTGCTTTATAACAAAGTGAATCAGCTATACATATATATATTTTCCCATATCTCCTCCTTCTTGCATCTCCCTCCCACCTTACCTATCCCACCCCTCTAGGTGGTCACAAAGCACCGAGCTGATCTCCCTGTGCTATGTAGCTGCTTCCCACTACATAGCTCTTTTATATTTGGTAGTATATATAAGTCCATGCCACTCTCTCACTTCGTCCCAGCTTACCCTTCCCCCTCCCCGTGTCCTCAAGTCCATTCTCTATGTCTGCATCTTTACTCCTGTCCTGCCCCTAGATTCTTCAGAACCATTTTTTAGATTCCATATATATGTGTTAGTATACGGTATGTTTTTCTCTTTCTCTTACTTCACTCTGTATGACAGACTCTACGTCCGCCCACCTCACTACAAATAACTCTATTTCGTTTCTTTTTATGTCTGAGTAATATTCCATTAACTATAATGTTCTTGTGTGTATGTACACGTGGAGAAAAATACTCAGTGAGACACAATGTTTGAATCCTGTTAACTGTGATAGAGATGAGTGCCCATAGGTATGTGTGTGAAGGGGAAGGTCATCTATCTGTCCATTTATCTGTCCGTGTGTCATGAGTACAAGACACTTGAAATAATGTTTGCTATTATTTTTTTAAAAATCACTATTTAATCATTTATAAAGCTCAGCATGATTTGTCAAACAGTTAAGACCTTTATTTGTATTCATGAGTGTTGGAGGAAAGATGCTGAAATACCCATATGGTGAAAAGGTTTAGCTGTCCACTGCTCTTAAATCCATTTGCTTATGATCTTTTCTTGGAACTGGGAAAAATGGAAAGATCAAAACCACATTCAAATATTGTGGTCTTTATACTCAAAAATCTCTTTGTTATGTCTATTCTGCCTTATACAAGTACACCATTGTTTTTAATAGAGGTGATGACAGAAGTAATAAAACCACTCCAAAGTGTTCAGGAAAAAAAATGTTAGGAGTAACTCTCACCTGCGGCCTATTTTCTAGCATGCGTCTAAGTAACTTTTAAAAATCAGATATATATTGCCTTGTTTGAGAAACCAGTACACTAGATGGAAAATCAGACTCAACAACTTATTACATAGTTTTCCAAATTGAAGAGCAATTTGTGCTTGATCACAGAATGGCAGGTGATTGATTTGATACAACTCCAGAGAAGTTAAGATTTAGAAGACAAAATAATTTGTCCATTTATCAGTTATTTGACTTCAAGCAAGTCACTTGATCTTCAGTTTATTCATTTGTAAAACTAAAAGAATAATAATACTAGCACCTACCACCTAGTGCTGTTGTGAGGATAAAATGAGATCTTAGAGTGAGCACCCGGTTCTTACATTTTAATTTCTTTTTTTCCAGCTCCGTTATGCATGCTGATAAAACTTATCTTCTAAATATTAATTTATACCTATATTTTCAGAAGCAGTTTTCATTATTTAATGTGAGATATTGGTAGAATTTTTTGGGAGTAGTAAATCAGCCTTAAATTACAAGTGATGATTACCTGCTGTCCTTATTAGCTCCTGATTTGATCCAAAAGCACTGCAGTATTGTATGTTACTCATTGCCTTTTAATCAATTCTTAAAGATTTTGGATCCAACAAGGAGAGCAACAAATGTTGAGGCAGCCAGATTTTCAGAGCCTCCTTTGCAAATAAATAATGCTTGGTTTTGATTTTTCGAAGTAACACTTCAGACTAAGTTTTCCCCCTCAGACGTGTTTGTACTGGATCAGAAAATTTTGTCCACGCCTCTAATAACAGTGAATGGGTTTTTGACAAGCATAAGGAATGTTTCTGGATCTGCTTCCTACTCCTGTGAAATGGCAAAATATTCGCTATATTATATAAAAGGGAAACAGCCCTGCACCAAGGCAATCACTTTCTGTCCTTAATAAGGAAAAGTAATGGTAGCAGGAACTAGGCCAAATGCCAGAGCCTGTTTGTATTGACCCAGCTTCTACTATGGCAGGTTATATACATCTATCCTGGGTAACATTCAGCCCATTGAAAGTGGCTTTCTTGTTACAGTGAATTACTGTTATCATCAGGGCAAGTTTCTCACCACTGGCTTTTGACTATGGGGAGTCAACTGTCAATCAATCAACCCAACAAACAACAGGCACCAAAGGAATATCTGTTCATGTAATTATGTCTAGCTTTGGAAGAACTCTACTGTGACTGAATAGTGGTGGACAACTCAATTGATCTTTAATGCACTAAACAAATGCATTTAATTTGGGGGCGTCTTTGTAACTTTCATGTATAAAGGGCTCTAACAGCCTGCTCGTGTTTTCTTCCCTCTGTATTTATATAACAGCATTTCCATATTTAGTATGACTAGGTGCTCTGAGGTACTTTTTGAGTACTACGAATAGATAATAACTATTGAGCATTCTATATATTAATTTTGGCCCATCATTAACTTTAGCTTAAAATGTAAGATTTGAAAAGGGTCCACATATTGGAGGTTTAAGAAAAAAGTGAGTATTATTTGTTAAGGTGTACAGCGGGCAAAGAAAGCAGTGCTTAATGTTAATTTTTCTTTGTAGTTAATTTCAAGGCACCCACAGTTGCCAGGTATGTCTGAAGTTTTGGCTCACAAAGCATTATATTGTCTTTGCTTTAGGACATTAGCTAGAGTAAAATGGCAATAAGATTTGCACAGGCATTAAAAAAACAGACTCAACAGGAAAAATGCTATTTAAAGATAATATTAAGAGCAATACCATCTTACATTCCTATTGTATTTTACAGCTTACAAAGCATATAAATTAATTTGAAAAACTACCACAATTAACCCTATGAAATATTTATATCTATTTCTCAACTCTGAAGAGTGGCCAGTGATTTTCAGAGAAATTGCATTTGTCAGGGTTCTCCAGAAAAACAGAATCAACAGAAGGGGTAACACTCTCTATTGACACCTTCACAGACATGCTCAGAATAACATTGGATCAAATGTCTGGACACCCCCATAGCCCAGTCAAATTGACACATAAACAAATTACTTAATTTCTGTGCTGAATAATTTTAAGGTAAATTGACGAAGTTGAGATTGTTATTATCCTAGTATTTCAACTTCTAGCCCAATTTACTTTGCTCTTATACTATATTAGATTTCCTACACAAATGTTCTTAAAGCAAATTTCAAAGACTGTAAATTTCTTTAGTTCATAGATCCTGCCTTATTCAATGTATAAAGAAAGCTCAAACGCACCTATTTGACAGACGTGAGGCAGTTACTGAATCGAAGAAAGTATTTGCAAATGATATGACTGGTAAGTGGTCATATCAAATATGTATATACAACTCACACAACGCAACATCAAACAAACAAACAGCCCAATTGAAAAATGGATAGGAGGCTTGAATAGACATTTTTCCAAAGAGGAAATGCAGATGGCCAACAGGAACATGAAAAGATGCTCAACACTGCTAATCATCAGGGAAATGCAAATCAGAACCACAATGAGATATCACCTCACACCTGTCAGAATGGTTATCATCAAAAAGAACACAAATAACAAACACTGGCAAGGATGTGGAGAAACGGGAATCCTCGTACACGGTTGGTGGAAATGTAAAGTGGTGCGGCCACTGTGGAAAACAGTATGAAGGTTCTCAAAAAAACTAAAAATAGAACTGCCATATGACCCAGCAATTCCACTCCTGCGTATATATCCAAAAGAAACAAAAACACTAATTTGAAAAGATACATGCACCCCAATGTTCACAGCAGCCTTATTTATAATCACCAAGATGTGGAAGCAACCTAAGTGTCCATCAACAGATGAAGGGATACAGAAGATGTGGTATATATATATACTACTCAGCCATAAAAAAGAATGAAATTTTGTCATTTGCAGCAACATGGATGGACTTGGAGGATATTATACTAAGTGGAATAAGTCAGTCAGAGAAAGATAAATACTGTATGATATCGCTTGTATGTGAAATCTAAAAAATACAACAAACTAGTGAATATAACAAAACAGAAGGAGACCCACAGATATAGAGAACAAACTAGTGGTTACCAGTGGGGAGAGGGAAGCAGGGAGGGGCAATATAGGGGTAGGGGATTAAGAAGTGCAAACTATTATGTACATTATAATCTCCAAGGATATACGGTACAACATAGGATGCAGAATATAGCCAATATTTTATAACTATAAATGGAGTATAACTTTAAAAATTGTGAATCACTATATTGTACACCTGTAACTTATGTAATATTGTGTATCAACTATACTTCTATTTTAAAAAACAATGCACAGTATAGTAAATATAGGCAACAGTACTGAATTATAATCAAACATGTTAAGAGACTAGATCTTAATTATTCCAACCACGAAAAAGAAATGAAAATTATGTGACATGATAGAGGTGTTAACTCTCCCTACAATAGCAATCATATTACAACATATAAGTGTATCAAATCAACGTGTTATACACCTTAAATTTACAAAATGTCATATGTCAAATATATTTCAATAAAAAGAATGTTTGTAAACCCCAAAAAACAAAAAAAAATTAAGTTGTGACTATGAGAAAACAATATAGTAAGTTAAGCAGTCTATTTTAAAAATCAATGGCTCATTTATTCAAACTCTTGTGGTACAGTTTTATTAGTACCAATGTTTACTCAGATTATATAGACAAAGGCATTAAACAACTCAGGTCAGCAAGTGTTTACTGAATTCCTACCATGTACAAGGCAATCTATGAAATCTGAAGTAAAATAAATATAAGACTAGTAGTTTATTACTCTGTAGAAGCTTAATACTATGTTAGGAAACAAGATGTGAATCATATGAAAAGGTAAATGAAGTTTTAAATAAAGGTTCAAGGCAATGGAAGACGTCATTTGGCAGGACCTGATTAATTTCTATGTGGATTGTACAGACAAAAGTGATTATAGTTCAGATGAGAGAGAAATATTTTCAAGGATGGATGGCAAACAAAAGGTCGATAGAGAAGTGAATTTTCCTGAGAACCTATATATATATATATATATATATATATATATATATTTTTTTTTTTTTTTTTTTTTTTTTTGTGGTACATGGGCCTCTCACTGCTGTGGCCTCTCATGTTGCGGAGCACAGGCTCCGGACACGCAGGCTCAGCAGCCATGGCCCAGGGGCCCAGCCGCTCTGCGGCATGTGGGATCCTCCCAGACCGGGGCACAAACCCGTGTCCCCTGCATTGGCAGGCGGACTCTCAACCACTGTGCCACCAGGGAAGCCCCCAATATATTTTAAAAGTTGACAGGACATGTTGATGGCGTGTAAAACAATTAGCAAGTGAGAAAACTTGGGTAGATTTATGAGAGCATGATTTGGAGACCATATTAGAATGGGCTTTGAATAACAGGAACAGGAATTTTATACCAGATCTTGTAAATAAAGGCAATCTACTGAAAGTCTGTGCGGACAAATGACATGATAAAAGTGATTTTTAGGGCTGATCACAATATTACAAAAGCACCGGAAAGGAGAATGTAAAGGCAGAGAAATGAGACCTGATGGAGTTCCAATGTAAGGTAGTATGATTTTTATCTAAGAAAGAACTTGGAAAAAACAAAAAGGTATTTGAAAAGTAAAAGTGTGGCCTGCAGAGAAGAGAGAAAGGAGGAGGGGGTGTTGTGCCTCCACAACATCCAGAGACTGGATGAAACAGCAAAGTCAATTGAGGGGTGACTTCAGAGGGGAAAGAGGGATGATTTTGTTGAAGTCATATGGAGACTGCCATAGTAGAGGGATCTGCAAGTGTGAAGTCCTTAGGGGTTGATGAATGCAGGAGTGGTAGTAGAACTGGAGATAAAGTTGGGAAGAAAGATAAACAGATGGAATAGCTAAAGCCAAGAGACTGGAATAAAACCAAAGTTGAGGTTAGCGAGAGAAAGAAAACACCAAGGCTGAACCTGGTGGGGCACATATTTAAGATGAGGGAGGAGAGAGTTGCTGGGAAAGGATTTAGGGATATGGCAGGAATATAACTAGGACTATCACAGCAGCTAAAGGGCTCCTGAGATTTAAAAAAAAAAAAAAGGACTAGGGATGTTATTGAATAGGATCAAATGGCAGAGAAGTCAATGGATTTGGCAATTACATGAACATTAATCCTGAGAGTTCCTTTAATTTTTTAAATTTTTTTTCCAGTTTTTTCACTATTTTGTTTTATTGTAAGATAGTCTTTACTACATATATGGTGGCTAAACTGAGAGTTCCTTTAACAACTATTTCATGAGTGTCTCCTAGGTACAAGGTACTATTCTAGATGCTGAGGATACAGCAGTGAGCTTTCACGGGGAATTACATTAAGTGAAGAAAACAGACAATAAATAACTGAGACAGTAGATGTATAATATCCTAAGGTGATAAGGAACATGAAGAAACATAAAGAACACTGTAAGGGGATGGAGCGTGAGAACTGGAGGGTGTTATGGTGGTCATGGTAATGGGAGCTAATAGACATTCCTAAAGGAAGTGAGGGAGGGAGACCTGTGGGTATCTGAAGGAAGAAGGTTGAATTTCAGTAGGAGGAATCAAAATAAAATTCATAAACGATGGTGAAGAGTTAATGTTGGAATAAATTAGGTTTTTCTGTATCCAATTTTTTTAAAGAATAAACTGATATATCCTCTTGATAAGGAACCAGGGATGAAAGAAGTTTTGAAGACATTTAATAGGAATCAAAAAATCAAAGTTGTGAAGAGATATGCTAAAATTAGGGCATTTCCTCTATAGACAGGTCATTACAATCATCTGTAAGTGTCAAAAAAGACTATGAAAATTCTTAGGCAAGGATGCTAACTCTCTGAATTTATCTTCCTTCACTGCCTCTAAATATGCATTATATTTTTACATTTTACTTTGCAAGATTTAAAAATATATTTATAATTTAAAACAGCTAGATAAATGTGATGTAAAATCTCTTATTTTTACTTTTCTCATCCTTCTCCTATTCCATCTACAAATTTTACCTATTCAAATAATCTATTTATGTATTTTCATGTTTTCCACTTAATATTTTCCTTCAATTTATATAATCATAGAAAGCATACTCATGCTACATAAATAAGGTACATATCTATATTTTAAAATACAATTGATAATTTATTGTATATACTTTTATGCACGTGATTTTTATAGTAAATGCCATGTTGTGTTGTTGCTTCCTAGTCAGCAGGTATATCTCAAATTCATATATTTTAAGAGCGGCATAGGAGCCTATGCTTACATGTTCTAAAATTTTATTTAATGATTTTCTTATTAAAAGTCATTCTTTGTTTCCCTTTGTCTCCTTTCTATTTTCTCATTATGAACAATGCTGCAACAAATATGCTTGCACATATATCCCTTATGTACTGGTATTTTATTTTATAGGTAAGGTCACAGGAAATAAATTATACATTGTACTTTTCATTCTCTATGCTTGATTTTTGCCCTTACCCTGTGTTAAAGGCCATTTTTTCCTATTCCTAAACTCCAAGTCCTACTTAAATATCATATACCATGTTTAATAAAAAAACAAAAACAAAAAACTTCCTAGCCTCAGAATTGCCAATGTATTTAGTATAATAAATATCTGTACACCATATTCCATATCCTTTTCTTAGACATCATTTTCTTGAGAGGAGGAAACATGTCTAATATAATTTTATTTCCTCATACATGCTTAGCATAGAGCTTTTCTCACAGAAGACAAAAAATACCAATTGACTTCTTGATGCCTATAATAATATTTGAAAATACTACTTTAGATCAATTTTTAGGAAACAAACACAAGAAATATATTTCTGCCTTTAGAGATCTGTCTTGTCATATGCATTATAGGGCTCCTTACAATTCCTTGCATATTTAAGATTCTGATAGCTTTTAATCAGATATTGGTAATTGAGAAGCAATCTAATACGAGAGCTGAAAAAAAAATCATATTCAGGAGGTTTCCCTGGTGGCGCAGTGGTTGGGAGTCTTCCTGCCAGTGCAGGGGACGCGGGTTCGAGCCCTGGCCCGGGAGGATCCCACATGCCGCGGAGCAGCTAAGCCCGTGAGCCACAACTACTGAGGCCCGCACGCCTGGAGCCCGTGCTCCGCAACAAGAGAGGCCACCGCAGTGAGAAGCCTGCGCACCACAGCAAACGGTGGCCCCCTCTCGCCACAACTGGAGAAAGCCCGTGCACAGCACAAACACCCAACACAGCCAAAAATAAATAAATTTAAAAAAAGATTCATATTCAGGTACCTTAGTTATATAGGAATACAATAAATTTCTAACAGTAAAATATATATTATTAGAAAGATTATAGGATATCATTATGCTTTTCCCCCTCTTTTTCTTTGGTCTTATACGTTTTGTTAGACAGAAGGTGAGAGGAGATGAGTGTGAATGGAAATGATACTAGAAATAAATTAAAATTCTTTACCAATGTAAAAAGAAATCTTTCTGGTCTTTATGATAAGGCATTGTCCTTCATGTTCACCGAAAGTCTACAATACAAAACCAGCCAGTCTCTTGGGAGAATGTAGAAAGTTTGGGGGAAATCTAATTATATTTTATTTGCAGAAGGAATCAATATGGTAGTACTCCTCAAGTTCAATCCAGTCGCAAATGTGAAGAACAGATTTGCATTTATATCTAAGCAGAAGCATAGTGGATTAAAAAGATTTCAATATAATTTAGTAATTCCTTTGTCAAAATAGGGCATTCATTGAACATAATGCCACTCACGGCCATCCTTCCAATAAATTGCCCTGTAAAAATTCCATAAAAAATTTAATATGGTACGGGTTGGGGAATATAGGTAATTAAATGTGTTGCAGAGGTAGAAAAAAGACCTTGGGAAAAGTAAAAGATTGTAACTAAGAGTTGAAAGAATAATTCTGAAATAGATTATTTTAGGAAAATCTTATCAGTATGTTAATCACTTTAGTTCCATCATCATGCGGGAGACCCTAAATAGGTGCTTGGGTCACTGGTAGGCAAGCCCTTGGTGTTTTCAGATGCCAGGAGTTTCATAAGAGACAGGCTCTAAACCTTGATTACTTTTCTAATAAGACCATTGTTGCTTGTCAATCTTCAATCTTTTTAATTCACTCATGTCAGTTGGAAACAAAATCAACTCCTGGATGGCAAACAAGCTGAACTGGGAATGGGCAAGACTAGAAACCACCATCTGCAGCCCAGAGATAAGCGAGGCTGAATTCTCTGTGGTCTTTTGAGACTATATTATGTGAAATGAAGAATGTACAAGCAGAAACAGTGGCTCAAAATCTCATTATTAATGACTTTTAAGTAGCCATGGTTTCTGGTTTTTCATGTGAGTCTATAAGAGACTTATAGACAAAGATGGGAATGTGGGCACAAAATAAATTTTCGCAAATAAACAGAATCTGGGACTAAAATAGGAATATGTAACTGTCTCGAAAGTGTCTGCAATATTGGCTGAAGAGTGAACTGTACAGGGTTTGTTTAAACAAAAGCTATGTCAATCTTTGTTCAGCTGGTTGTTCGGGAAAATAAATGGAAGCAAACAGAGGAAAACAGATCACAGGCTAGAAGAGTTTGTCAGGAGTGATAACGGGCTTCGAAGCAACAGGATTTAAAATGATAGCTCAGCATCTGTGAATAATGCAAGCTCCTAAGGATGCACTAGAGACCCAACTCGACAGCCTAAGAATTTTAGTTAAAAACCTGCTATTCCCACCATGAGACTCCATAAACTACAGAAGAAAGCTGAGGAATTTTATACACACAAAGTGACAACTGTGAGAAGTGTGGGAAACCAGGTACCTTTAAATCTCGGATTTTATCCCTAAGTTGCCCATGACATCGCCTGGGAGATTCTGCAGCACTTAAACTGGATAAGGAAGACAATGAAAGTGTATCAGTTTTTGTCTAACTGTGTTAAAAATAGGAGTGACAGGTCTGTGCCTCTTGTAGGCAAACAAAAGTCCGTTGACGACCTGAGAAGTAAAACGACTACGAATGAGCTGAAGGTACAAAAGTAAGTTAGGTTACAATTCCTACGAATGCTATTCCTTTCCTGCTACATAGTTTACTTCTCCATTAAAATCTTCTGACATCGATAAAACACACTTAAGTTGGTAGGACAGGTGAGAAAAATCTTAAGGAGCCCAAACTAATAACACCATGTATCATCTGGAGAATAGTCTGGCAAGAGGCCTTCTTTTCTCATTAACCTTCCGTGGGCTCAGCACCTGACAAGGCGCAGGGCTGCTCCCCAAGAGATGGGATTCCCACAGACACAGACTAACTCGAGAAGAACTGACCTGAAGCTGTACAACAGTCATTTGCACAACAACACTGGGATGTCATTAGCCCTCAGAAATCGTTTTATTTCCAGAGCCACGGGAGCAGGCACTTGCTTTATATCTGACCTCACCACTCCGGATTAACCACACACGTACAGGGAAATGATTTTCTCCCTGTTGATCGCTTCATTGCAATCTTGTGCCCACAAAACATCAATGGAATTGCTCTAACAGGTTTAAAAACGGCCAAGTCAGAAATGTCCTTGTACCTGTTTCTCAAAGTGAACTCAAGAGAAGTTAAAGAAATCAAAGGCATCAGAGACATTTATTTAAAGCTCCAAATAGTTCTTTGTGAATGATGAGGCACTGTCAACAGCGTGGGCAGTATCACTGGTCTCCTTCATTACAGTGCTTCTTAGCTCACGTGGGACTCTGGGGACACGACACCACTCCTGAAGTTCTAAGTTGCATGTGTGGATGTGTAAGATATTAAATTTGTATTTATTTATTTGAAATACTGATTTATTCCTTTACGGCAGAGGGGCAAGAGGTAGTAAGATAAGTCCACAGGGTGAAAACTGAGTAGGAACATTTGAAAATCACCAGTGAATACTCTAAGGGTTGAGAAGATGCCTTAGCAAAATGAAGGCATTAGAAACAAGAAAAATGTGCAAAAATGTCAGTAAGTTTGTAGCATTATGGCTGCTTTTATTTGTCTTTGGTGTGCTTTCCCACTTTTTTTCAAATTCTACAATAAGAAAAATCTCATTTTCTATTAAGAAAAATAAAATGCAAACAGAAATGGAAAAGTTATGCATTCGGTGGATATTTTCTAATACATCTTTGAAGATTTCACGTTAGAGTCCAGCACTGGCTAACTAGAAATTGCTGTACCTATTTTTCTTTGTTGACTGGAAGGCAGGAAGGGAGGGAGAAAAGGAGGAATAACAGTGCAAATAACTAACTCTGTTCAGTAGCAAATTAAGTTTCTCTCATGGGTAGTCACTCAGTAAATGTTAATTGATGATAATTAAGAAAAATGAGTTTTCTTTTTTGTGCACTCCACAACACAGTTCCATATTTTCACAATAGTTAAGTTTATAGCCAAACTGATACACTGCAACTTTGCACTTATGTGTTAACTGCCTTTCGTAGAAGGGGCATCTGTGGTGACTCTGAAGACCTCATTTACTTGTTAAATGCATCTTTGACACTATTTTCTATTTCTCCCTATACCACTAACGACAACCACAGTAGTACACACTGTATTTGATTACCATTTCTTCTTTTGCCTGAATCTTCCTTGCTGAGAAACAGAAAAATGTATAAAGGACAAAAGAGACCTTCAAGTCACATTCAAAAATGTACAAACATTGCTGAGCTCCTTAACAAAAGTGACCGGCCATGGTTTTATGATTGCCAAAGAACACAACATTGGTATAAAAAGAATTGGAAAAGGGAAAGTAGTGTGAATTAGAATTTTGCCAAGAGTGCTAGTGCTAATATAATCAACATACAGTAAGTTTAAATTTTTGAAATACCAGTGCTTCGGAGGAGGCAAAGCAAGGCTCATTGACATCTCTCTACTAAGGATAATTAAAATCACTGTCAGGAAACATCCACAGGGATGAGAACTGTGGAAAATTTGGAAGAACTTCTAGAAACAACTTAGTCTTAAAACAGTTTATTTAGTGGTCATCACTCCAAATTCCAAGGACAGAAATGAACTCCAAACATCATTCAAAAAGCCAATTATAGGGAATAGCACACCCTTTCTAAGCCCTAAACTGTGCAGATTAATAAATTGGAAATTAGGAAGAAAAACAACAAGGTCAATAGAAATATAGTTGCAGAACTTTCTCTAGTTGGATCAAAATCTATATTTTAAGCACTTAACTTTGAGCAATTCCTAAAAAGGAAAATAAGTGGGCCTTTGATTTTATATCAGCTGTGATAAAAGACAGTAATTGGAAGGCTCGATTCCTTAAATTTCAGGACTGTTTCTTGTTCACTGTAGTATCTTTAGCATCAGAGGTCGAGCATGTAGCAAACCCAAAACAATAAAAACAGGATGAATGAATTAGTGAGTAAATAAATGAATGCAGAAGTAGATAATGTGCTTAATAAATGATAAATTATCTCAAAACCAGCATTAACACTGAGAAACAAGGGACCATAACTACACCAATACAGTGACATCATCTATACCAAGGGAAAAGGTATGCACTTTCATGGATTCATCAGTTATAACTTGAAAACTCTTTATCTTCCATTCAACAATACGGGTTTAGTTGTTTTCAATTCATCTTTTTTTTTTTTTTGCCCTCATAATGATCCAACTACAAGAATCTCAGTCAAGTATTGTTGCAAAGAGGTGCCTGAACTGGGTGAACCCTAAAGATAATTCTGTTGCCTGCATTGGGCAGAATCAACAAGCAGCCCTTCATACTGGATCTTGTATCATTTGTGCATTCAGGCTTGGACTGGTCAGTGTGCCCTCTTGGATCTTATGGGGTCTTCATCTGTAACATCCAGGTATTGGATCAGATGAGAGGTCCCTCATGCTCTTAGGTTGAACTGAGGTAAACCTAGGTTGCACACTAGACTCACTACTGGAGCCTTTAAAAATTCCCATTCCCAGGCCTCACACTGACCAAACAACATCAGAGTATCTGCAAGCGAGTCCCATGCATACCTTTTTTTTTTTTTGAGCTTCTTGGGGGATTCCCAACGTGTAACTAAGATTAAGAAGTACCTCTTTAAAGACTCATTGCTGTCGGGACTTCCCTGGTGGTGCAGTGGTTAAGAACCCGCTTGACAATGCAGGGAACACGGGTTCGACCCCTGGTCCAGGAAGATCCCACATGCCGCGGAGCAATAAGCCCGTGTGCCACGATAGCTGAGCCTGTGCTCTAGAGCCCCTGAGCCACAACTACTGAGCCCCGACACCTAGAGCCCGTGCTCCGCAACAAGAGAAGCCACCGCAATGAGAAGCCCGCGCACCGCAACGAAGAGTAGCCCCCGCTCGCCGCAACTAGAGAAAGCCCGCGTGCAGCAATGAAGACCCAATGCAGCCAAAAAAAAAAAAAAGACTTGTTGTCAATTGAGTGAATTAAGCATACTTTAATTACAGAGCCATAAGATAATTCTCTTTGTACTTTTTTAATGCCTAAAGTTATATATCTCTAGAATAAAGATACGTGCATGATTTTTAAAGGGCACAGTTTTTTTTTTTATTGCAACCTAATGCCATGATTAATGTTCCAAACTTGCCACCAGTTTTCAGTATTGCTTAGTATTTTGGGGCATGGATGGCTCCATAGTTCAATATTTCTGCATATTTAAAAACAGTTGTTGCCTACAGCATATTTTAGTCTGTCAGTGCCTGTATATTCTTCCTGCTTTTAATAACAAAAATTTCATTTTAAGTGATAATCCCTAAAAAGGATTTCCTGGCAGAATAGTTTATATCATAAGAGCATATGGGAGTTAAGAATAATTATTCAGAGAGTATCTTTCTCCAAAGAGCTTAAAGCACTTTATGGAATTCATCTAATTAATGTTCGCACTCTGTGCATGAGAAGGCGTTGGACAGTGAAGTACAGATGGCCCTGAAGTGAACTCCTATTCCATTCAGTGAAAGGATGAGAATGACCCAGCACCACAATGCACACACGCAGAGTTTATAGAGTCTACCACTGTTCATCAGTCTGTGACCAAAATTACACTTTAATACATCAAAATGAAGAGGAAGAAATTTGCTAAATTAGTTATTTTTCCCCATGATTTTAAGTACTCAAACACTTAAAAACACAAAAATATGTTACTTTAAAAATTCCAGATGCTTGAGCATTACATAAATACAGACAAAATCTGATTAAAATGTAGGGCTTGCTTAGTAGAACAAACAATATTTACATCACTTTTCATTCACACAATAAATGGTAAGCATTGTCAATATGTGTGGGTATATATACATAGACTTAACTGTTACCAAAATATGACTGTGTACTTTTAGCCCAGACAGCCTGACAGATGAAGTTAATTTTAATATCCTCACAAGAAAAGCATTAATTAATGCATACCTGTGAACATATTTTAATGGAATGGAGGAGATATAAAGATGGCATTACATAAGAGTTAAAAACAGAAAAGCTGATTAAAAAAACAAAAACAAAAACAACTCAGTATCTTTTCCTATTTTAAATCACAGTCTGTAGTTGAGCTTTCCCAGTGGGATCACATCTTAACCTGACCTGATTTCCTTAACCTGGTCAGATTTCCTCCAGAAAAAAATTAATAAAAGAATTCACAGAAGGCTTACAATTTCATTAAAAGAGATAAAAAGTTCTGCCTTCATAAAAATTTCATTGGCAAACTGAAAGACACAAAAGAGTACTTAGAAATTCTACAACCCATAAACTGTGAAATCTACTTTTAAAAACAAAGTGTTTAGTAAATAGCATTATTTGTCTTTCCAGATAGTCACACCATGCTGACAGAAGATGAGTATAAGGACAATAGTTCTCCCTCAAAGACATTTTTTGTACATTTTGACATTATGTGTAAGTTTGAGACATGTTCAATTTATCTCCTCACTTTGCTCATGGGGAAATTACTGGTAAATATTTCCTGCCTGAAAGCAGAGAGTTGACTCTGATGATTATCAACATAAATAAAAAATATCAAGTCTATTCAGAGAAGTGCAAGCAAAGGCATCAAGAAACCAATGGTAAAACGCTTTATTTGTCAGGCAATCCCTAGTACTAATTGCTGACTCCACACTTTTCCAGTTAAAGCAGTTATTCATTAATTTTAGCATTGAATCTCTTGGAATTTATAATGCCATCAAATAAACAGACAACCTCTTAAATGTATTTCTCTACCTGTATCCAACATATAGATGAAAATTACAGACTTTTCCACGAGAAATTTATCCTAAAAGTAATACCGATACCATCTAATGTTTTCATGTAATTTAACTATAAAGCAGTGTATAAAAATAACTCAATTTCGTTTCTTTCTATGGCTGAGTAATAGTCCATTGTATATATGTGCCACATCTTCTTTATCCATTCATCTGTTGATGGACACTTAGGTTGCTTCCATGTCCTGGCTCTATTTACAATAAAGAAGATGTGGATAAAGAAGACGTGGCACATATATACAATGGAATATTACTCAGCCATAAAAAGAAATGAAATAGAGTTATCTGTAGTGAGGTGGACGGACCTCGAGTCTGTCATAGAGAGTGAAGTAAGTCAGAAAGAGAAAAACAAATACTGTATGCTAACATATATATATGGAATCTAAAAAAAAAATGGTCATGAAGAACCTAGGGCAAGATGGGAGTAAAGACGCGGACCTACTAGAGAATGGACCTGAGGACACGGGGAGGGGGAAGGGGAAGCTGGGACAAAGTGAGAGAGTTGCATGGACATATATACACTACCAAATGTAAAATCGATAGCTAGTGGGAAGCAGCTGCATAGCACAGGGAGATCAGCTCGGTGCTTTGTGACCACCTAGAGGGGTGGGATAGGGAGGGTGGGAGGGAGGGAGATGCAAGAGGGAAGAGATATGGGGATATATGTATAGCTGATTCACTTTGTTATAAAACAGAAACTAACACACCATTGTAAAGCAATTATACTCCAATAAAGATGTTAAAAAAATGAAAACAAAATAAAACAAAATAATACCATTTGAATGTGAATTTACCCTTTGAGTATGGCTAATCTTAATAATTAAATGGCCATTAGCTTCAAAATAGGAAAAAAATATTAAAGGAAAAGTGTCCAAGTTATTTTAGGGTAAATGATTGGTTATTTCTAACATATAAGAACTATTACCTTACTGTTAGCTCTACTTTTCTAGAGTAAGTCTAGGGACTAATTGAACAACTATGAAACAATTCTTTTGCTATGTCCAGGAAAAGAAGGAATTTGCAAAAGCAAAGCTCTATAGCTAACCAGTTAATAAGTTACTGCTTGAACTCCAGAGGGTTCCGTATTATACTGTGATAAAGTGAATGGGCCAGTGGATAGAGCGAGTTCCTAATGGATAATAAGTGTCTCTGAAACAGCTTAGGGATCATAATGGGATAAAATTACCATGATGGTTTCAATAGCAATACTGCCTGAAGTGGAATTTCACTCACAACCAAGGTACTTTTCAATTCATTCCTCCCTAGAATGTGTTCCTATTAGTTGCAAATTCTCACCACAGTTATATAGAAAATGGGTATTCAAAATCCAGAATTGGGGCTTTTTTTCTTTTCTTCAGAAGATAGTTACAATTTTGAATAAACCCTTTACGTTTGGAGAGACTTCCCCACATTATATGACCCCATAATGACCAGATGGTTAAAACGTCTTCGAACAAATAACCTGAAGGCAATTTCAAATTGTGGACCTTGAAATATTCATACACAATTAGAAACAGATATAAAAATGGCTTTTGGATACACGATTGGTAGACTATGACAGCCAGCATTGCATAGTACTCTGGACCTTTTATAAAGTGAATATTTAAAACATTATAAATGCCTTCTATACCATGAAGACAAATTTTTTTCTGATAACTTAAACGAATTCTACTTAATCTATGTCTTTATCAGAACAAAGAATAGGTTGAACCACATGAAATGCTGAACCACGTAAGAACAGCGATCTGTAAGTTTCCACCTAAAATTAGACATTTATGTATATAATAAGGATGAGAAACCCAAAGGAAATTCTCATGAATTACCCTTAAAGGCCGGTTCTTACATATTTTGAATTTAAAAGTCAATGTATGTTCCCTTGAGAAGAAAACTTTCTCAGGTCTTTGACTATTTAAAGAAATTTTTTTTCTATTAAAAGGTTACCCTGTATAAGATAACACCAATAACACTGATGATGTTCAAGTTTTAGCTCTTGGTTAAATTCCCGCTTTATAATATATCAAATTATCACATTGTATAGAAGCTGTGCTTTTCGATAGATTAGCCTCTAGCCACATGTGGCTATATAAATTTAATTAAAATGAAATAAAGTTAAAAACTCAGTTCATTTCCATTAGGCACACTTCCAGTGCTCAACAGCCACATTATAGAAATTTCTAGCACTGCAGAATCTTCTATTAGATAGGGCTGTTATTTTTCCATTGGCTTGCCCTTTGAAGGGAGGGGCTACGGCATAATGCATTACATACAGACTGGCACATATAGATGCTCAAAAAAGCAGAGAGAACCAATGAAGAGATCTTGTTATTATTACCACTAATACCGCCATATACATATAATGCTTTTCAGATTAAAAGTGCTTTTACTTATCAGTGTTTGCCAGGGGCTGGGGGGGGAGGGGACTGCAAGAAAGGTATGAAGAAACATTTTGAGGTGATGAGAGTATTGTCTATCTTGATTGTGGTGGTGGTGGTTACACGACGACATATGTTTGTCAAAACTCATCACACTGTATATCTAAAAGGGCGAATTTTATCACATGTAAATTATACCTTCATGAAACAAAAAGGAATTGGAAAGGGGGGGAAAGGGATGCATCTATTTGCATTTTAAAATTTGATCCTTGAGATTGAGAGTGAGCAGACCAGAGAATGCTGTTGACAATCAAAGTAGGAAGTGTCAGGTGTGTCTCAGGATGTCAAGCAATTTAGGGGTACAGATTTCTAAAGCTGTCATGGGTTAACATACTGCTCAGGGAAGATGCTAGCAGGTCTCACTGGGCAGGCAGCCCTCCCCCCCCACCCCACTGATTCTCTAATCATTTTTGATTTTGCCATCTGTCCCTCCCGGCATAACAAAGGTTCAGAAAGAAGAGTAACAAGAGTAACAACTTCAATAATCTTGTCTCAGATGATATTTTTGAAATCAGAGGAAAAAGTCATTTTGGATGATTTAATCCCCTATTTATTGAGTAGCTACTTGTGAAGTACAAATACACAGCTAGTCTGACATGGTTTCACTGATATAATATAAATCTAAAGGAGTGGCTTAAAAATATTATGTGTGGGCTTCCCTGGTGGCGCAGTGGTTGAGAGTCTGACTGCCGATGCAGGAGACACGGGTTCGTGCCCCGGTCCGGGAGGATCCCACGTGCCGCGGAGCGGCTGGGCCCGTGAGCCATGGCGGCTGGGCCCGTGCATCCGGAGCCTGTGCTCTGCAACAGGAGAGGGCGCAGTGGTGAGAGGCCCGCGTACCACAAAAAATATATATATATATTATGTGTGATCAATTCCTATTGCCCCACTGCACGAAAGTGAAGACTGTCATGCACCTATCATTCTGAGAAATTCTAAGCGTTAATTAGGAATTCAGATCATGATTTCTTGATCTCATTCTCTGGAAACTAAACCTTGCGATAGACTATGGCCAGCAGTTTGGCACGTACAAGAAATGACAAGATTTCCGCAAGCTGTTCTTTTCTGGGTGCAGCAGAACCTTGACTGGGGATTTCCACTTGAAGAAGCTCCCGCCCACCATGATGGTCAAAGCCTGACCCTGCCTGTTAATCTTCAGAGCAGGATGCAAGTCACATTTGTTTACATTGTCCTTTTACTTTAATAAATGCCGGTCACTGTTACCTCTCTGATGTCTTTTAATTCAATGTCATTACTTCGTGTTTGTTCTCTGTGCTGATGTTTATCACAGAGGGCAGGAAGGGAACTATTTATGCACTAAAAGGTATGCCTCTGCCAATCAGAATAAATTATCCTTAAAAGGGTCTGCAAAAATAATCCCATCTACTTTTCTTGGTGAATATTAAGTAAACTATTAAAAAGGCAATGAGGGGCTAGAATGTCTTCCCAAAAGAATGGGGCCCTTCATGGTCATCCACCTTCTAGGGCTGGAAGAAACCCTAATTTTCCTTCACCAAGGTTATGGGAGGTAACAAATCATCTTTATACCTACCAGCCGAAACTCTCAAGTTAATTAAACTTCTCAATCTCAAAAATTTTTAAAAATATTTTAGTTTGTTAAATCCATGATAAAAACGTATGTCCTTTATCTCACACTGCAGTCTATAAGCAGCACAGGTATGTCTGGGGCCTCAGTTGTTTTAGAATCGGGATGACAGTTTTGTTTGTCTTCCATGAAGGACTGAGCTGTAGTCCTGTAGATAACAACAGTCCATGCGGCAGACATAATACACCTAAATTTAGTTTGCTCATGCATTTACCTTCCATTCATTGACCTTTCACTGGAGAGGTAATCTGTCCTATATGTGATTTAAACTGAGGATGGAATGAGAAACTACGTAGTCAATATGTCCATAATAGGCAATTAATAAGTGAGAGCTTTACTATTACTAGTATTATTGTTTTTACTACATTAAAATTTGCTCTTGTAACTAGTTTATTCATTTAGCTTTCTCCATATATATGGAAAGCCCTTAAGACATTTTTTATTCTCCTTTTCACGAAGGCTTCCTGGCTCTATAGAAAGCTTTAGACTTTATTTTCACAGAAATTATTTTAGTTTGTTGTGACCCATAGTTTGGAAGTTAAGTCTATTTTTGTGGCTGTTTTTTCCCCCAAAGAAAATTTCAGTTTAACTCAGCAAACAGGCACTGTTTTTAATTCCCAAGCAAAGGCATGCATAAACAAAAATTCTAACCCCAAGAGGTTCTTGATTTAGCTCTGCTATTACGTATCTACTGAATTTCAGAAATGGAGCTCAATGTCTTTGTCTATTAGGTGAAGTGTTTGAAATACATGACACC